>NW_007246522.1:323106-325957 GCF_000164805.1 Carlito syrichta
CGCCTGGCCTGCGCCTTCGGGGAGGCTTCCCGACCCCGCTGTCTTGCAGAGGCCTGGCACGGGCGTTCTTGTCGCCACCGTCTGCCACCTCGCAGGCCAGGTTCGCCGTGGGCGTGTGCTTTGGGGCTGTTGAGGCCGCGCGGGGTTCTCTAAACTTCACACTCGTCTAAGCCTCTCTTCTCCTCTGAAAATTGGAGCTCATAGAGTGGTTCCCAGAATTAGATGGATCACACAATGTGAAACAAAGGACATCCAAGAAGCACGCGGGAAGACGAGCTTTTAGGGCTGTCTCGGGAATCTCTCCAAGACGGGAATAAGCCAGCAAACAAGAAGAAAGTAAAATGGTATCCCTTAAAAATAGAAGGAATCGCAGCTTTCAAAAAAGGTCTTACAGCTGAATTCTTGACTATTTCAGTTGTGAAAAACACTTTCTTAAACTCAGACCAAAGTGTGTTAATTTGTTTGTAAGGGAGCCGACGAGATGGCCAAAGACTGCACCGGTTTAGAGAAAGCATGGAAATGGAGGGTTTATGTACTCGGGGAACAGAATGCTCACGTAAACACCCAGTTTTAAAAGTAAGTTTTTTGATTTCACAAGGTCCCACGGGTAACATGTGCTTGAAGTCTCAGGCAGGATGGTCTGAGAGGATGGGTGGGTGACTGCCAGTCGGGAGAAAAAACGACCGCAAAAGTTGCTGAAATTGGACTAAGCAGGCCTCACAATCAGGGCACCTGGTGCCGCTAACTCATCTGAAATCTCAAGATCTTGTCACAAAGAGATGGGAAAGAACAGGACCCGATTGAAACAGGAGGTTCCATAGCCAGGCTCAGTGGTGCGTACCTGTAGTCTCAGCTACTTGGGAGGGTGAGATGGGAGGAACCCTTGAGCCCAAGAGCTGAACTTCAACCTGGGCAACGTATCAAGAGCCCCTTCTTAAACAGGAGGTCCCAGAGACAGTTCTCAGGCCCCAAAGAAGGTGGAGAGTATACAGCCTTTTTTACCTAGCTCCCATGCTACAGTAGTAAGGTGTTTCCCAAACTTTCTTATAACATGGCTTACAGAAAATGTAAATACAAGCATAGTGAAGTCTGCTGCAGTAGGAGCCCACTGCCCCGGGGCTCCGGCCACCCAGTCCCCCTGAGACTGAAAGCAGTCAGTATCTGTACTGTCACCTGCTCCGCCCCAACTTTGATACAAGTGGGAAGTCCCCCCCCTTACTTTTTAAAGAAATTACAACAAAAAGACAAAAAGATTCCCAATGCATTTTTATGAGGCAAAGTCCCAGTACTACAACTTAACAAAGGTAACAGAAAAAACTGAAGACTAATTTCTCTTATCAACATAGGTCTTGAAATCCCAAATAAAATGCTACCAAGTAAAGCCCAGGACAATTAAAAAAAAAAAAAAAAGTTGACTGGGCTCAGTGGCTCAGCCTTTAATTCCAACACTTTGGGAGGCCGAATTGAATGGATTGCCTGAGCCCACGGGTTTGCAACCTGCCTGGGCTACTTGGTGAAACCTCATCTGTACAATAAATCAAAAATTAGCCAGGCACAGTAGCGTGCGCCTGCTCTGGCTACTTGGAAAGCTGAAGTGGAAGGATCGCCGGAGCCCAGTCGGTTGACGCTGGGATGTCCGTGAGCGTGCCACTGCACGGCAGCCTGTGCGGCAGTGAGACTCCAACTCAAGAGAAAAAGAAAAAGGTTAAACCATGGCCAAGTAGGCTATAAGGTTTATTTAGGAGTACGGAAAGGTTTAATACTGGTCAGTATTAAACAAATAAAGCCAAGACGACATAGCAAACAACCAAGAGCTGTTTTCTTAAGCAGTCGTGAGCAGACTGGCTCTTTTAGGTGCCATGAGGTGACTAGATTGCTAGGAGATTAAAGTCTCTTCCATCGTGAGAATGAGATTCTGGTGCTGCAAGAGATTCGAGCGTTCTGTTCTTATATGTGCTCAGCTCCCCACCGCAAGAGAAAGAGACAAGGTAAAGAAGGCAAAGCCTTAGTAATGGCAAGAGAAGAGTCTGAGAGAGCCAGGCCCCCAGCCGTGCTCAGGCCCGTCCCTCCTGGCAGTGCCCATGGCGGGGTGGGGTGTGGGGGAGCAGGGGAGAGCAGAGAGGAGCTGATCTAAGTTTTCCAGGACTGGCATCATTCTTCGATATGGGCGTCCATTCTTCTTCTCCCTTTCTTTCCTCTCAGATCCCTCCTTTGCCAAATGTAGTTCAGATGGTCTTACCTTGGAGTTGTCAATTCTAAAAGGCAGTCTGCAAACCTCTGGTTTTAAAATATTCTGGGTTTTTTTTTTTTTTTTTTTTTTTTCACAAAAAAGGGATGAAAGACTGGACGTGGTGGCTCATGCCTGTAATCCCAGCACTTTGGGAAGCGGAGGCAAGAGGATTGCCTGAGTTGCCACGGGTCCGAGACCAGCCTGGGTAACTTGGCAAGATCTCGTCTCTACAATAAAAAACTAGCAAGGCGTGATGGTACAGGCCTGTAGTTCCAGCTACTTGGAAGGCTGAGGTGGAAGAATTGTCTGAGCCCAGCAGGTCGAGGCTGTGGTGGCTGTGATCATGCCGTGGCACTCCAGCCTGGACAAGAGTGAGACTCCAACTCAAAAAAAAAAAAAGGACGGAGGGATGAAAACCAAGTTTGACTCAAAAGTTGACTTGAACGTTTTGTAAACTGATTGTTTAATAACTTTTAAGTTTGATTTTTATAAAAAATGAAATACTTTTTTTTTTTTTTTTTTTGAGTTCGAGTCTCTCTCTGTCACCCAGACTGGAGGGCAGGGGCCGCTGGGGGTGGCTGCGGCCGCTACCGGCTGGGTTGGGGCGATCCTTCCGCCTCA
>NW_007246522.1:325977-330378 GCF_000164805.1 Carlito syrichta
GGCCACTGCAGCCTCGACCTGCTGGGTTCCGGCGATCCTTCCGCCTCAGCCTTCTGAGTAGCTGGAACTACAGGCGCTCGCTACCACCCCGGCTAATTTTTGATTTATGGTAGAGATGAGGTCTCACCAAAAAAAAAAAAAAAAAAACCATTTTGTATGAGTTGGCTGCGAGTGGACGTTGTAATTATAGCATTAAACCCAAAAGTGGAAGCCTGGTTCCTCCCCAGGGTTTTCCCTCCCCAGGTTTTTCCCTAGACACCTCAGTTATCTTTTAGGGGCTTGGTCTGTCCATCAGAGAAAACAGTGTTCATGGTTCCCACTAATATCATACATCTGCCAGATTATCCTTATGTTTCATAGCTCAATATTGTGTTATTTCATTCCAAGAAGATTCCCGTATCTTCATTTTGAACTATACTCTATCAAACTAAAATGAACCTTTCTCTCATTATTGCCCTTTTATGTTAAATTCTACTTCACCTGATACTCTCTAAGCTCTTTGTGCTTTCTGTGTAGTTCTCTTTTATTTTTAGCCTTCGTACAGAATTATTTTTAAGCAACTTATAATTAGGGTTTAAAACATTTAGTCTAAGATTCTTTATCTTCTAATAAATTTAACCCATTTTGGCTGTCGCTATGGTTGATACCTATTCTTAGTTCAATCATTTTGTTCTATGCTTTTGGCTTTTTGTTACATTCCTATTCCCTTTGTTTTCTGGCTTTTGCGTTAGGGGTTATGCTTCTGTTTTTGATTGCTGTGAAAGGTGACCACTTCGTTTCGAATTCTATTTGCAACTTTTGCATTTACAAACACTTCAGCAGATAATTCTCTATTATAACAGCTATTAACTGCCTCCTCTCATGCTCTTCCCTATTCCTCTCATTGCCATTCCTTTTTATGACAATATAATCAGGGATTATTCAGCCAAATTATTTTTATGAAAAAATGAGCTTTTATTTTACAAAATAGGTTAAAATTCAAATTATCTTTCACATCTGCAGTGCTTCTTAGCTGTATTTAGAGAAAGTATTCAGACGTACTTCCTATATTTAATTTCTACCCTCACCATCAAGCATGCGCTACTGCTTCAAAAGGTTTTTTTTTTGGTTTTTTTTTGAGTTGGAGTCTCACTCTGTCACCCAGACAGGAGTGCAGTGGCCGCTAGCGGCCACTGCAGCCTCGACCTGCTGGGCTCCGGCGATCCTTCCGCCTCAGCCTTCCAAGTTGCCGGAATTACAGGCGCACGCTACCACACCCGGCTAATTTTTGATTTATTGTAGAGATGAGGTCTCGCCAAGTTGCCCAGGCGGGTCTCGAACCCGCAGGCTCAGGCAATCCACTCACCTCAGCCTCCCAAAGTGCTGGGATTACAGGCTGAGCCACTGAGCCGGGCCAAAAGTTTTTATTTTGATTACTCTTTCAGTCATCATAGTATTTGTCAGTGAATTTTTTCAGAGAGGGTAGAAACTTCAGAGAATTATTGATCACACACATCCTTTCACCACAACATATTATATATGCTGTCCATTGTATCCCATTTCTCTGTGACTCACTCAGGAGCCTGATTTTGTGCCTTTGAGAGTAATTGTTTTATTTTTCTTTCTGAAATCCATGGCATCCGTTATCTTTGAAATTCAAAATGTCATTCAGGTATTGGATAGTTTTTTGTTAATTTTGGTTTGACCATGACTGGGCCTTTTCATCTGAAAATCAAAATTTTTCTTCAGCTCAAGGAAACTGTATTATCTTACCCAAATAATGTGTTTCCATTTGTTCTGGAATTTTCTTTTAGGCAGGGCAATAATCCATATATTGGATGTCATCCTGTCTTTAATAGTTTTCTTAGGCTTTCTGTGTATTTCTCTTTTATTTTTAGCCTTCCTACAGAATTATTTTTAAACAACTTATACTTAGGGTTTAAAACATTTAGTCTAAGATTCTTTATCTTCTAATGAATTTAACCCATTTTGGCTATGGTCCTGGTTGATACCTATTCTTAGTTCGATTATTTCATTCTACGCTTTTGACTTTTTATGTTAACAAAGAGCCCAAGAACAAAAATTGTTCAGAGATCCAGGTTTGTCTCAAGGCAGCAGAAAATACAAAGGTTCTGAAGTGAGAAAGAGCTTTGAGTAGTTGAGGAACCAAAAGCCCTTTCTGATGGGACTGCAGGACCTCATAGGCCTCGGTAAATTTAAATTGTAGCAAGTGTGAAGAAAAGCCATTGAGGAGTTTTGATGAATGCAGTGACAGGGCAGGACTTACTTGAAATTTCAGTTTCAAGGTCGCTTTTCCAGCTCAGTGGGAGAATGCATTAGAAGCGGAAGAACGTACATAGCGAGAGCAGCTCCGAGGCTGTTAACGGCTGCCGGGGTAAGAAAGAAGGGTGGCTCAGGCGAAGGTGATAGCAGTGCAGAGGTCAGAAGACAGGAAAAAATTTACATGGGTAACAGAAACCACAGGACTTGCTAGTTTCCTAGATATAGGAGTGAAGAAAAGGGAGGAATCAAGAATGATACGATTTCTAGCTTGAGTGACTGGTAGATTTCTGGTGTAAAGAACACTGAGGCAAACCTCTTGAGGGAAAAATAATTGGTTATGAAACAGGCTAACCTGTTTTAACAAAGAGATCCAAAAATAGAGTGGCAGAAGTGTATTTAAATAAAACAGAAGTGTATTTTCTCTCATGTAACAAGCAAGAGATAAGCATGCCAGAGTTGGCAGGCAGCTATGCCCTCACACTCAGCTTCCATGCCTGTGTCCCAGTTGTCCCCACTTCTAGGTAAGAAATGGAAAGAAAAGTAGGGGGCAAGCAACTTCTCCCTAAAGGATGTATGTAACCTGGACGTCACTTGCTGCACCCAAGGAGAGAAGAGGATCTGAGAATAAGGACTGAGGAACCCTAGAGGTCAGTTAGAGGAGAAGGAACTAACAAAGAAACAGAGTTGTGGCTAAGAGGAGAGCAAGGAGTGAAAAATGGTCAAACGCTACAGGTAAGTTGGAAAAAATACAGAGGTTTGATGAGAGAGGAAAGGACATTTCCCCACAAATTTATCCCCCAGAAGAGAGGGAGTCCCTTATATTTGAGTCCTTATTACATCTCCCATATATAGGGCACTGAAGTGTCTTATTTTTATTAACAAAGAACTGTGTGGACAAGACATGTTAGCCTAAAATATCAATAGTGGCTTAGTCGCGGATGCGTATGGTGGTCATCCTAAAGAATCAGCCCAAAAAAAGCAGGCAATGAACATGTATGCTGACTCAGTATTTATTCCTGCGTTTCAAGAAATGTATGATATTAGAGAAAATAAATGTTCCTGGCTGTGACCTGGGCAGGATGACGTATAGTAGGGATACTGTTAGGTCGGTAAAAATGTTAGGTCAGTGTGCCGGTGGGCTGAGCCGGTGCCATAGGTAAGTTGCAAAGAATTGCACAGAAATTAAATTAGAAAAAAGAGTTTATTTAGAAAGTAGATTAGAGAGAGAAGGTGGATGCACCTCCCAAAATGGAGAGAGAGAATGATTAACGGTATCTGTGGTTCTCAAAGTTCACATACTGGAACCATTTGCTGAAAAAAACCAGGTTTTATTTTAGATCAGGGTTTCTCATCCTTGACCAGATAATCTTTATTGTGGCTGGCTATCATGTGCATTGTAGGTTATGTAGCTGCACCCCTGGCCTTTCCCCACTAGATGGCAGTAGCATCCTTACTCAGCTGTGACGACCAAAAATGTTTCCAGACATAGCCAAATGTCCCTGAGGGCAAAAGTGTCTGGGTTCAGGAACACTGCTCTAGACATATTCCTCTAATCAGGGTTAAATAATACACATAAACCTTGTTCATCATTGCCTTTATTGGTAGGAAAATCAAGGCTTTTCTTGAAAAATGAAATCTTTTACACAATGATTAATATAGCCAAAGACCTCGAAACAGAATTGGTGTCTTAACTATCATTCCCACCTTTAGCCAATAAACATTACTCCTCTTAAAGGAGGTAAAAAAAAATTACTCATATTAAACATTCTGAAAATAAGCATCATTAAACAGTATGTCTCTCCCAATCTCTTTGCATTTATTAACACACTCCAAAATAAAAATAATGAGAGTTTTTGTTATGGCTTCATATTTCTTAAAATATTAATTAAATTAGATTTCTAAATGGAGAAACATAATACCTAATGCCATTTGGTTTTTTAAAAATTATTTAAGCCGGGCTCAGTGGCTCAGCCTGTAATCCCGCGCCTCTGGGAGGCTGAGGTGAGTGGATTGCCTGAGCTCGCGGGTTTGAGACCCGCCTGGGCAGCAAGACCTCATCTCTACAATAAATCAAAAAATCAGCCGGGCGTGGTAGCGCATGCCTGTAATTCTGGCTACTTGGAAAGCTGAAGCGGAAAG
>NW_007246522.1:330454-336387 GCF_000164805.1 Carlito syrichta
TAAGCCGGGCTTGGTGACTCAGCCTGTAATCCCGCACCTTTGGGAGGCTGAGGTGAGTGGATTGCCTGAGCCTGGGGGTTCGAGACCTGCCTGGGCAACTTGGCGAGACCTCATCTCTACAATAAATCAAAAATTAGCTGGGTGTGGTAGCGCGCGCCTGTAGTTCCAGCTACTTGGAAGGCTGAGGCGGAAGGATCGCCGGAGCCCAGCGGGTCGAGGCTGCGGCGGCCGGGAGCGGCCACTGCACTCCAGTCTGGGCGACAGAGTGAAACTCCAACTCAAAAAAAAAAAAAATTGATTAAGCTAAAGACAGCAGGAAAACAATGATATGACATTATCACCTGAAGGTCATTGTCTTTGTCTACTGTTCACCATCTTATCCGACATCCTTCATGTAGTTTCAGCAGAGTCTAAAAATGCACAGATCAACTTCCAAGGCACGTCAGGGAAAGTACTGATACACTGGACAGCAGAACAACAATGGCGACAGAATATCTTACTTAAACTTTTGAGTCAATAAAACAATACAGAAGTGGGAACCTTTGTGGCTTTTTTTCTTGTTTTGGTAACGATATCATTAATACTTTATAACTGTGGCATACTGTAAGGTTTAAAGAATAAAACAAGCAAAAGAGCTCCATAATACCCTTGAAACAGGAAACACCGCATTTAAGTTCCAAGCAAATTTAGTCAGCCCTCATTATTCAGGAAGACTTCAAGTAGGCCAACTTACAGACAAGCAGCAACCTACAAACGACTCTTACTAACTATATAGTTCTTAGGGTAAACATGTTTATACTTCGACTGAACAGTCACGTGGATATCATAAAGATGGCGGTTGCGTATCACTACTCGATGGAATTTTTTGCCTTCCTTCATTATTTCTTCAATCTTTTTTTCAGTAGACATAAAATTTTCTAAATAGTTTGAATCTTCTAAGTACAGGTCATCACCTGAAAAATGATAAGATTTTAATTCCATAAAGTATTATTTTATAAATCATACCAATATATTACTGACATATAAGTCAGTATTTATTTATACCAATTTCATGTGTTTAGAACTGAGATAATTGTTTAATAACCCTAATTTTATGAGCTTATCTCTTTCTTTGTTGTGTTTTTAATAATCCCTAAACCCTCCAGCCAAGAATTTTCTTTGGGTGCATAAACATTTGTAACTGGTACATCTTCATTGGGAACTGTGATTTTTACACTAGTTCATGACTCTCTTTATTCCATTCAAAACTGATATTAATATTGGTCTCGATATCCATCTACTTTTGGTGTTTCAGTGTGGGCTGTTCTGATAATAACAAGGTTAATTTAGAGAAATCACATTAAAGCTGCTAAATTTTCTCCTTGTAGGTTGAGTAACAAATCTTATCCTATTCTCAGGAACGAAGCAGGCAGCCATGAAGACAGATCACAAAGCCCCACTCTAACCTGCTGCAAAAGCTCCATCCTGCACTTACCCAACAGCAATCAACCATCAACAAGTTCCCTAATTGAAAGAAGTTGACAACTTACAAGTTCTCACAATTCACAGTTGAAATGTAAATAAGCAAGATAATATACAAGAAAGAACTTTGTCTAAGATATACATTTATATAGATGTCTATGTATGCATATGACATGGGTATCTTACAGATTTTGACCTTAACCAATAACCTGTAGACTATAAAACACAGACTGTAATTCACGTCTCTGTGTTAGGCAATACTGCCATACAGCCCAGTGCATTGAATGGGAATACTAACAAAAGCATTGATTCGTCACTGATTTACCTGGTAGAAGCTGGAGCATCCCATCAGCAGTTACTAATGTGATTGGCAGCCATCTTTCCACCCCTTCTAATACACGATCCAAACAAAATTTGTGCAAGTCAGAGAGAGAGGCAAAGTTTTCAAGCCGTCTTATTTCATAGAACTGTGGAGGTGCCAACCAAATATCTTTTGAGAAGAAACTTTCTGTCGCCTCTGATGGAGATAGCCACTGTGAAAGACGAAGGCAGGGATTCCTAAGGTTTATGCCGTAGACAACATGAGATACGAGAGTTAGATCAATACTTAAGAGCTAACTGAAGACATAAAATGAATTCATAAATGTTCCTTGCTAGATCCCTCTATGTCAACATGAAAAGACTCAGTAAAGAAAGCTGGGCTGGAATGATCCTCTTAAGAGGTTGATGATCAGGACACTGATCCTAAGAACTGGTAAATAAGCCAGGAGAGACCTCCAAAGCTTGACCTGAGAGAGCTGTTCAGCATAAAAGGCAAGAAATGCTAGGGGGGCAAGGTGATTCTGGTCACTCCCTAAAGCCCATGAAGGGTCATCTCGTCACAGTAGATCGAGGATTTGCTGTCTGTTTGTTACTCCCATAAGTGGATACCTTGGCTAGGCCCTGAGAAGACGAAGGACACAACAAAGCTCTCTTAGGCCTTATGGGGACTTCAGCAGCCGAAATACAGTGTGATGTGTGCCACATGTTGCAATGAGGGTAAAGAATCTGGAATAGGAGTTTTCAAGAAGGTCAAGAGGCATGACTCAGCCTACAGTTCAAAGAATGTAATAACTCTGTAGGGTCTCAACCAGGCAGTGTTTGCCCATTTCCAGACATTGAAAAAATGCAGAATTTTTGCTGGGCACGGTGGCTCATACTTGTAATCCCAGCACTTCAGGAGGCAGAGATGAGAGGACTGCCTGAGCCCGGGGGTTCCAGACCAGCCTGAATGGCTTGGTGAAACCTCATATATACAATAATTTTTTTTAAAAAAAACTAGCCAGGTATGGTGGTACACACTTGTAGTTCCAGCTTCTTGGAAGGCTGAGGTGGAAGGATCGCCTGAGCCCAGCAGGTCAAGGCTGTGGTAGCCATGATCATGTTTTTACACTCCAGTCTGGGCAACAGAGTGAGACTTGAACTCAAAAAAAAAGAGAGAAAATTGCAGAAGTTTAATCTCTGAGAAAAGAAAAATAAATAAGGTGAGTTATACTACTCCCCAGGGTTTCTTCTTAAAGGTAATTCTCAGATTGCAGCACAAGGAGGGAAAACCTAGGAAATTCAGAGCCTAGAATTCTCACTGACTTGAGGAGATAGAGATTGGAGTTTAGGAAGCTCACAAAGGATAGAACTTGGCAATAGTCCCCACTTACCTCTGAGTGATACATTTCAAGACCTCCACTGGATGCCTGAAACCAAGGATAGTACCAAACCCTATATATATTATGTTTTTTCCTATGCATACATACCTATGATAAAGTTTAATTTACAAATTAGGCACAGTAAGAGATTAATAGCAATAACTTATAATCAATTCGAATAACTATAATAATATATTGTAATAAAAGTTATGTGAAGGTGATCTGTCTCTCAAAATATCTTAATATTTTGAACCTTGGTTGACTGAGGGTAACTGAAATTGTGCAAAGCAGAACCAAGGATAAGGCTGTCCTGAGAAGATCTATACAGAGAACTCCAGAAATCTGTATACGGCAAACTTGAATCTTTGCTAAATATTTATCTATGCATGCAAAAGGCGAAACCATAAAAGACTAGAAAATAAAGACTCCTTTTTTTTAAAACTTCATTCACCACCATTTTTGTAACTTTATTCACTATTTTTGTAACTTTATTTATACAAACAAGGAAAATGATTCCTGAGGTAGGGACAATTACTTGAGAGCTTTAAGACTAAATTACCAGAGCTCACCTGGGGCCAAGAATTATTCGAATTCCCTCTGATCACAGCAGAGAGACCTTGTTGAATATGAGGAGCAGTCCACTAGACTTTGAAAAGGCCTCACATTAGAAGTGCAGCTCAATTAGCTCTAGAATAAAGGCTACTGTAGACCTACCCTAAAGCCACTTAAAACCAAACCTCAAGAGGACCAAGTTAATTTGCAATAACTTAACTGTTGTGTGTTATGGAGTTCATAACAGAAAATAAAAGTCAATGCATGACAACAATAGTATGAAGGACAGGAGGGAAAAAGAGAAGTATATTGTTGCAAGGTTGTTACTCTATAAATAAAGTGAAAGATGTAAATTGCAAATCCTAGAACAACCGCAAAGAGGTATAGTTAATAAGTCAATAGTGGAGATAAAAGTCATTAAAATATTCAAATATGGGCAACCCCTTTGGGTCCACTCACACTGTGGGAGCTTTTCTGTCCTCTCAAAAAAATCTTGCCTTCAAAAAAAAATTCAAATATTCCAAAAGAAGTCAGGAAAAGGAGAAAACAGTGCAAAAAAAAAAAATAGACAGGACAAATAAAAAACAAATGGCAACATAGTAGATTTAGATCTAACATGGATATAACATTAAATATAAGTAATCTAAACACTCTGATTAGAAGGAAAAAGTTTTTGGATAAAAAGCAAAGACTATATGCTTCCTACAAGAAATAAACTCTAAACATAAAGACACAAGTTAAAAGTAATGGATAGAAAAAATATATTTATCCTAACAAATCAAAAGAAAGCTAGGTGGCTAGATTATAGCCAATATCAAACATTATAAACTTCAGATTTCAGAATAATAAATATTACCAGAAATAAAGAACATTTCATTATAATCGAAGGATCAATCCATCAAATCTTAATAGTCCTAAATGTGGATGCAGTATTTATGTGGGAACTTTAAAATCCATAAAGCAAACTGATAGAACTGAAAGGAGAAAATGATAAATCCACAATTGTTACTTGAGGATTTCAGTATTCCTTTCTCAGTATTTGATGCAATGAGTGTACTATGGAAGACCTGAAATATGCTACCAACCAATTCAACCTAATTTGACATTTTTACAAAAACACCACTAAACAGCAGAATAACACATTCTTTTTAGGTGCAAAGGGAACATTCACCAATTTAGGCCATATTCATGGCCATAAAATAAGTCTCAATAAATTGTAAAAGACTGAAATCATATTATTATTTATGAAAGATGCCAAACTCTGTAAAATATTTTAAAAGGTTTATTCCAAGCCAAATGTGGGTGACCTCAGGCTAGAGGCAGTTCCAAAAGGTCCTGAGAACATGTGCCTAAAATGGTTGAATTACAGCTTGGCTTTATACATTTTTAGAGAAACAGAATTCACATTGGGTACGCCTGGACGGACAAGGTTCTCCGAGCAGGGGCTTGTAGGTCACAGGTGGATTCAAAGTTTTTCTGATTGGCCACTGGTAGAAAGAGCTAAGCTCTATCTAAAGAATCCTGAAATTAGTAAAAGAAATACTGATTTAAGATAAGGGGAGGCCAGGCGCGGGGGCTCACGCCTATAATCCGAGCACTTTGGGAGGCGGAGGTGAGAGGACTGCCTGGGCCCGTGGGTTCCAGACCAACCCGGGCAACTTGGAGACCTCATCTCTACAATAAATCAAAAATTAGCCGGGCGGTAGCGCGCCCTTGTAGGTCCGGCTACTTGGAAGATTGAGGTGGAAGGATCGCCTGAGCCCAGCAGGTCGAGGCGGCGATGGCCGTGAGCGTGCCACTGCCCTCCAGCCTGGGCGAGAGGGAAACTCAGACTCAAAAAAAAAGATAAGGGGAGTTGGGGAAGCCAATGTTCTTGATTCACAGAGGAAGGCTCCAAGTAGCAGACTTCAGAGAGAAGAGGCGGCAAGTGTCTTCATGAAAAAGTGCCCCGAGTCCAGGAATCTACAGATGCAAATTTCCCCAAGATATGCCTTTGCAGAGTCCTATTTATCTCCTGCTTTATCTGTCATGAGATGTTATGCCAGAGTCAGGTTGGAAAGTAAGCCACATTATCTAGGGTTAATAAAAACCAATCTGAGCCGGGCTCGGCGGCTCAGCCCGTAATCCCGCGCTCTGGGAGGCTGAGGTGAGTGGATGGCCTGAGCCCAGGGTTCGAGACCCGCCTGGGCCACTTGGCGAGACCTCATCTCCACAATAAGTCAAAAAGTCAGCCGGGCG
>NW_007246522.1:337841-339543 GCF_000164805.1 Carlito syrichta
CCCGCTCGGGCCCGGAGCGGGAATGCCGAAGCGCGCGCCGGGCGAAAGAGGGAGCGCGGACACAGGGCGATGCCGCCGGCCCCTCTGAAACCCGGAGCTGGAGCTTTCTCCCTTCCACAAAGGTCGACGAAGGTGTGTTTCCTTGGAGGGAGGGAGCCGGTGGGGCCGATAGCAGGGGACGGATGTCTGAGCTTTGCAAGCGCTCGTGAACTGGGCCAAAGAGAACCCAGAGGACGAGCCAGACTCCGTATTATACCCTTCGCACTGCACAGCCTACACGTGAAAGGTCATCCCAGAATACCTGATGCCCAGGCTGATTTGTCTTAGGCTCTGGATTCCTTTTGTTGTCGGGGCACTTGGGAGCCGCGGTAGGCGTTTTCAGGTCATTTGATGAGTTCCACTTGGATGCGAGATGCTTAATCATGGCGAAGAGATAGGGCATTCTCTCCACTCCAGCTTCTTAGTGGCTTCCAAGAGCAGCATCATGATCTTTTGGAAACAAAAGTCTACGTTTTCTTTTACAACTCCTTATCAGTCACCAACAGCTTCACCCACAACTGCTATTAGAATTGCATCGCAGATTCATTATGGTTTTGGATAAGACAGACTATGCTCCTACCAAACCTCGTTTATAAACCTTTTTGTTTTGGGAGTTGGAGTCTCACTCCATCGCCCAGGCTGGAGTGCAGTGGCATGCTGACAGCCACCCCACCGTCGACCTGCTGGGCTCCGGCGATCCTTCCACCTCAGCCTTCCAAGTAGCTGGAACTACAGGCGCATGCTACCACGCCTGGCTAATTTTTTGATTTATTGTAAAGACGAGGTCTTGCCAAGTTGCCCGGGCTAGTCTCAAACCGGCGGGCTCAGGCAGTCCACTGGCCTCGGCCTTCCAAAGTGCTGGGATTACAGGCTGGGCCAATAAACAATTATTTTTAACAGGGGTTCATTTTTGTGGAGAGTCCACAGATGACACTGGAAATATGTAGGTTTGTTTGCTTATTTATTTATTCATTCTTTTTTTTCATAGATCTGGCCTCACTCTGTCTCCCAGACTGGAGTGTGGTGGCTGTTCACAGGTGCCATCAGCTCACTATAGCCTCTAGCTCTTGGGCTCAAATAGTCCTCTTGCTGTAGCCTCCTCCGTAGTTCGGACTACAAGCTTGTGCCACTATGTGCAGTTTGTGTTGATTTTTGTTAGCATCATTTTCTAAAGGTGCAAATGCCAGTACGAGGGAGCCCCCAAAAACCAATTTTTTTTTTTGAGTTGGAGTCTCACTCAGTCACCCAGGCTGGAGTGCAGTGGCACACTCATGGCCACCGCGGCCTCGACCTTCTGGGCTCTGGCAATCCTTCCACCTCAGCCTTCCAAGTAGCTGGAACCACAGGTGCACACCACCATGACCTGCTAATTTTTTGATTTATTGTAGAGATGAGGTCTGGCCAAGTTGCCCAGGCTGGTCTCCAACCCTGGGCTCAAGAAATCCTCTCACCTTGGCCTCCCAAAGTGCTGGGATTGTAGGCGTGAGCTACTGTGCCTGGCCAGGTTGTAGTTTAAATTGTATAAAATAATAGCCAGGCTCGGTGACTCAGCCTGTAATCCTGCGTCTTGGGAGGCTGAGGTGAGCGGATTGCCTGAGCCTGCGGGTTTGAGACCTGCCTGGGCAACTTGGCGGGACCTCATCTCTACAATAAATCAAAAAAT
>NW_007246522.1:339693-342494 GCF_000164805.1 Carlito syrichta
TTCTCTCTTTTTCTATCTTTGTCAGATATACAGTTGGAAATATTTTTCCCATTCTATAGGCTATCTCTCCACTCTCGCGATGGCTTCTTTTTCTTTGCAGAAGCTTTTCACTTTGATAAGTCATTTGTGTATCCTACATGTTATGGCATTCACTACGGAGAACTGATCAGGACATGGCAGTCTGGTCCACAGAGTGTAAGTCCATTCAAAAAAAAAAAAAAAAAAGGAAAATAATGCTCAAGAGAACTTAAAACAGGTGGCATGGCCCGATACACCTTTTGTTGCAGATTTTTCACGTCAGCCTGGGCTTCAAGAGTGTCAGCTCAATGGGTCAGCCAACCAAGCCCCAGAGAGAGTAGTGAAGGGGCTGACAAGTGTCAGCTCTAGTGGGCTGGCAAACCAAGCCCTGAGTGTTGCGACTGAGGGGGGCTGGCCTAGCCCCCAGGGTGTTGGCGCTAACAAGCTGGCAAGCCTAGCCCTCGGGTACGTGGCTTTTCGACTCTGATGATTTCCTGCAGCTCTTCAGGGTCAAGGTTGTCTCATGCCCAGGAAGAATGAGGGACATGGACAGATCGAAGGTAAGAAAGCAGGACAGGATAACTCCCACAGCAGGAGGGGACCCGAAAGGGTTACCCATCTGGGACTGAAAACCTGGTGCTTATGTAGCCCTAAGTCCAAGCCGATTGGCCAGCACTGGCCGATTGTTGCTGTTCTGATTGGTTACTTTTGAATTCCAGCAGTGAGGACTTTAGCTCTAGCTTGAGAGGCTTACAGGGAGCTTGTTTACCAACACTGAGCCTGAGAGGCCTGCCAGGAGTTCACCAAATTGCTATCAGAGGACCTGCCTGTCTGTCTGCCTAGCCTTTCTCTAGCTATCTCCAGTCTCACTTTCAATGATTGATATGCTAAAGGGGGTGGATCCCAGGTAACCTCCATTCTGGAGAAATGGGAAATGGACCTCTCTCCACTTCTGATGGGAGAAATTGGAGGATGGATGGTTGTTTCCCGAACGCATCTTTTGCAGGAGACCTGCCAGACTTTTATTTATTTATTTTTTTTTAGAGTTGTTGACTCGCTCTGTTGCCCAGACGGGAGCGCAGTGGCCACTCCTGGCCACCGCAGCCTCGACCTGCTGAGCTCCGGCGATCCTTCCGCCTCAGCCTTCCGAGTAGTGGAACTACAGGCGCATGCTACCACGCCCGGCTAATTTTTTTGATTTATTGTAGAGATGAGGTCTCTCCAAGTTGCCCAGGTGGATCTTGAACCTGCGGGCTCAGGCAATCCACTCACCTCAGCCTCCCAAAGGCGCGGGATTACAGGCTGAGCCACTGAGCCCAGCTGCTTTTTGTTTTTTACCCCACCCTAGAGATACTGAATTGAGAACCTGAAACTTACATGTTGAAAAGTTGAAGTATTAAAGGCTTTAAGAGAATGAATTTATAACCCCAGGAGTATAGGCCGTTGTAAAAGTTTCTTATTTAGCCAAAGATTGAGTCCAAAGATCTTGAAAAATTAAAAAAACAAAAAAACTCACTTCTTAATAGAGGAGATATTAAAACAACAAAAACCAGCAAAGACAGCAGGGGGCTAACTGAATTTGTGTCGTCCTTCTCACCTCTGTTGAATAGACAGAAATTTTGGAGATTGCCAATTCTTTTATACGTTCTCTTTACACATAACATTCTATGACATACTTGAACCCTTTATTTTTGTCCTGAACTTTCCTTTTTCCCGAATAACAATCACTCTATTATAGGACAAAAATTAACCATACAAGATCCTTTCCTTTACAAAATTATTCTTTTTCCTTTATATCCTTTCTTATCAAAAATATACTTTTATAACAACTTTCTTTACATCTCTGCTTTTTGTTTTTTTCTTTTTTGCCTTTTTATAGATAACTTTTTACATTTTTAATTTGAATAAACTTTTAGTAACTTTTCATTAAGACAAGGCTGTATGGTTCAACTTCGATGGCCAGGATCAAGCAGCTGTCACCTGTGTTAATTAAATTAATTAGGGTTCAGGGGCCCTGATGTTCACCCGGGGGTTGTTGGGTGAAGGTGAGCTAGTGCCAGGCTCTTTTGTAAATTTCCAGGCCTCCTCAGTGGCCACCATTTTCTGGGCCAGGTGTTCCCCCTTCCCTCGGGAAAAGGGCACACCCACTCCCCAGTGGATCTCTGGCCTGCAGTGTGGACAAAGTCTTGGAAGTTTAGGCCTCTTTAGGGCAACTATGCTTCAAGTGTCCCCCACAGATTGCACCCATGGCAATGGACACCATCCCCCTTAATAGGTTTGTTCTTACCAGGTCTCTGTTGGGCAGTTGGAGTTTCATCACTGCTGGTGAATGCCAACTGGGATGCTTGTTTTTGGCCCTTGGGTTTCGCCGTCCTCCACATTAGCACCCTTTTGTTTCTCTAACATCTCGGCTGGAAAAAACCTCAAAAGTTTTTCTGTAATTGGAAGCTTGGTACTTGTAGCTTCGAGTGTAGCCTCTGGAGTTGGGCGTTTAATACTCCATAGGATATAATCTTATTTGTAAAGTAGTTAAGAAAATTAAGAACATTTATAAATATGAAACTTTTGACCACTTTTCCATTTGTAATGGTCTGATTTAAAAAAAAAAAACCTTTTAGATTGAATAGGCCACACGGATGTGAAATGATTTGTCCCTACTTATTTCCAATTATAAACAGGTAAATTTGTTGGACTCGGTGGCTCAGCCTGTAATCCCAGCACTTTGGGAGGCCGAGGTGAGTGGATTGCCTGAGCCTGTGGGTTTGAGACCCGCCTGGGCAACA
>NW_007246522.1:343378-346291 GCF_000164805.1 Carlito syrichta
CCCGCGGGCTCAGGCAATCTACTCACCTCAGCCTCCCAAAGGCGTGGGATTACAGGCTGAGCCACTGAGCCCGGCTCTCTAATTTACTTTTTGAATAAATTGGGCTTATGCTATCCTTCTGCCTCACCCGTCCAAATAGCTAGAACTACAGACACATGCTATCACACCCAGCTTATTTTTTTATTTACTGTAGAGAGGTCTCACCAAGTTGCCCAGGCTGGTCTCGAACCCCCGGGCTCAGGCAATCCTCTTGCCTCGGCCTCCCAAAGTGCTGAAATTACAGACTGAGCCACCACACCTGGCCATAGCTGTATTTTTAAATCTAATTTCTGTGCAATTCTTTGCATCTTTCATGTGGCAATGGATCGATCACACACCAGATATTCACACCCCGGGTGGATCTGTGAGAAATGAACTCACCCATCCAAAATCAAAAAATGGACACCGAGACATGGAGTGAAGCAGAAGCGAGACTTAAGTGACAGTCTTGCAAGATCGGGTGTCTGGTGTGCAGGCACCCAAGGTGGCTCCACAAGCTTTTTATTTCCACTGTGGGAACTTCTTCCCTGGTTCCTCACTGACTGAGTTTCCTCACTGATTGAATAATACTAAGGTCACAATTTTTCCCGGACTACACCTAAGCAGTCTATGGTTCAAATAGAAGTTAAAATAAGTACTTGTTATTTGACTTGAGGGTTTCAACTTTCTTATTTTTAAGTAAGTTTCATTTCTCCAAGATGTGACTCTTACCACACCTCTGTTTTTTTGCCTTTTGGTCATGTCAGCAAACCTTACTGCATTTTCTGGAAATGAATTATCATCCCTCACAAGTCTGAACTAACAGTCTGGAGGCTGAACTGGGCTTTTTAACCTAAAATTTTTGAAAGGTCCACTGAGATTTTTCTTTTTAATTGGAAAGATGTGGGCTGGGCTCAGTGGCTCACACTGTAATCGCAGCACTTTGGAAGACAGAGGTGAGCAGATTGCCTGAACCCGCCAGTTCGAGACCAGCCCAGGCGAGACCTCGTCTCTACAATAAATAAAAAATTAACTGGGCGTGGTAGTGCATGCCTGTAGTTCTTGCTACCTGGAAGGCTGAGGCAGAAGGATCGCCGGAGCCCAGCAGGTCGACGCTGGGGTGGCAGTGAGCATGCCACTGCACTCTAGCCTGGGGAATGGAGTGAGACTCCAACCCCCCAAAAAAAAAATTAAATTAAAAATTTTAAAGATGTGGGGTACAGTTCAGGGTTAGGTATACAAATGTTCATTATGGAGATACCCTTGATGAGGTGTGCCCCTTCCCCTGTCAGTTTCTCACTACTGCCAATCCCACCACCCGCCAGTTTTCCACTACTGCCAGTCTTTTTTTCTTTTCTTTTTTTTTTTTTTGAGTTGGAGTCTCACTCTGTTGCCCAGGTGGGAGTACAGTGGCATGCTCACAGTCACTGCAGCCTCCACCTGCTGGGCTCAGGTGATCCTTCTGCCTCAGCATTCCAAGTAACTGGAACTACAGGCACGCACCACCATACCCAGCTAATTTTTTTGATTTATTGTAGAGACAACGTCTCGCCATGTTGTCCAGTCTGGTCTTGAACCCCTCAGCTCAGGCAGTCCTCTCGCCTTTGCCTCTCATAGTGCTGGGATTACAGACTTGAGCCACTGCATCTGGTCTTCTCCCATTTCTTTTCTTTTTTTTTTTGTCAGAGTCTTACTGTGTCACCCAGACTGGAGTGCAGTGACACGCTCACAGCCACTGCAGGCTTGACCTGCTGGACTCAGGTGATCCTTCTGCCTCAGCCTTTCAAGTATCTGGAACCACAAGCATGTGCAGTCCTTTTCTTATAGTATTACAGTAATTATTCAAGGTCCACTTATGAGTGAGAACATGTGATACTCAGTTCTTTGTTTCTATGATAGATCACTCTGTATTATAGACACTAAGTCCATCAAGTTTCTGTGAAGTTCATAATTTTGTCCTTCTCTGTGGCTGTGTAATATTCCCTTGTGTAAATGTACCACATTTTTTTTATCCAGTCCTCTTTCGATAGGCAGCACGGTTGGTTCCGTGTTTTTGCTGTTGTGAATAATGCTGCCGTAAACATGCATGTGCAGGTGAAAGAGAGGAAGAGAGAGAGAGAACATGGATTCACCTCTCCAAGAGGAGAAGGGGCCAGATCTTAAAGAAAGCATGGCAGTTGCTGCTTGAGGCTGAATGCTTTCTTTTGGTGGGGGCAAGTCGTCAAGATGATTGGGTGGTGGTCTGTTTCACATCATTACGAAGTGGCAGGTAAGCACAGAAACTGTTGCCATGGTGAAGGGATGGTGGTCTGTGTCATGTAGGTCATGAAGGCTGATCACAAATAGATTAGATCATCTTGGTCCTTTATGGTTGAAAGATGAACACTAGGAATAGAAAAGTAATCAGTACCTGGGAGGTTGCAAGACAGTTATCAATAGCTATCTCTGGGTAATCGGTTCTGCCCTTTGTGAACCATTAGAGGGCAAGCTAGGTAATTTGTTAAGAAAGCATGACAGAGCTAAGCAGTGGTAAAATGGCTGCACTTTAGCAAAGGTGCCTCCATTTTTGGCATTTCACCCTTTCAGCCATGATATTATGTTATGCCTTTCCTTTAATTTAACCTTCCATCATTTGTTTAGAATGAGAGATCCTAAATTTTTTTTTCACTTAGCTCCAGTAGGGACTCAATTCAAAAAGCCTCTTTAAAACCCAGGAAAATTTTTTCTAGGTTTTTTTTTTTTGTTTTGGGGTTTTGTTTTGTTTTGTTTTTTGAGTTGGAGTCTCACTCTGTCACTCAGACTGCAGTATAGTGGCCGCTCCCGGGTGCTGCAGCCTCGACCTGCTGGGCTCCGGCAATCCTTCCGCCTCAGCCTTCCAGTAGTTGAAACTACAGG
>NW_007246522.1:346747-347680 GCF_000164805.1 Carlito syrichta
TTGAGACCAACCTGGGCAACATGGCGAGACCTCATCTCTACAATAAATTAAAAAATTAGCTGGGCAGGTAACCTGTGCCTATATTCCAGCTACTTGGAAGGCTGAGGTGAAAGAATGGCCTGAGCCCAGCAGGTCAAGACTACGGTGGCCATGAGTGTGCCAGTGCACTCTAGCCTGGGCGACAGAATGAGACAACGACTAAAAAAAATTAAAAAACCAAAATAAAACCGTATGTGTCTCAGACTCTCAGTGTTGTCAACAACCCAAAAATTCATGCCATCTGGATGGTGAAGACCAAGAGAGTAACCCCTCATGGCCACCAAGTCAAGCTCTCAAGGACACAAAGAGATAAGAGGAAAATCTAATCCAGCTTTTGTTTCAGGGACCCATTTCAAAATTTGTCTAACAACAGACATTGGTCTAGTAAGTATTGCAATACCAACTAGTCTGCAGGAATTACTCGAACAGTGAACTTGTAGGGGTTCTAGGTCCATATTTTACCCTTTGGGGGCAGGGTACCTAGTTCAGGTCTAGACATCAATAGATAAGTTTCTTGCAGGCAGGTTTTAGGAAGCACTCAGACATTTTTCTTATTACATTTTTACTGCAGGTCAGGCTGGAATATGGACTTGCCAGTCTTCCCCACCTCCCTCAGCCAATCAAAAGAAAATCCCCTCAGATGTCAGAATAGGCCAGCCAACCTTTCAGTTCATGGTTTAGCCTAATAATCACTAAACATCTTTCAGGTTTTCCTGTCAAAGGTGGAAGGCTGAATACCATTCCTTAACTGACCAAAGCCATAGCAGTTATAATAAACCACCTTTTAGCTCATGAACTTGTGAGTTGAAAAGGTCTGGCAGGTCTCCTGCAAATACAGAACGTGTGTCCTGGAAAAGCCCACCCCTTCTCCCATTGCTCCCATCAGAGGTGGAG
>NW_007246522.1:348064-353568 GCF_000164805.1 Carlito syrichta
GGGCCCCCCCCCCCGCATCTCTACTGTTTTCAGTTTTTGCTCCTCCTCCTTCTCGGGGTCACCTACAGAACTCTCCTCCCTGTAGTAGAGGTGGGATGGAGTTAAACTCCTGCACTGTGTACAACTGAAACTCCAGCAATCTTTCCTGATGGGAGGCACAGAAGGAGTGGAAGAAGCCAGGGCTTCACTTCCGCAGCACCGGAAGACCCCACTTTTTCTTTATCTAAAGCTTCTCTCTTACTGTTTTACTGGGAAAGCAGGGAGAAGGAAGGACTTCTAGTTGGGATAGAGACAAAAGGATTTTTTCCTAGTATTTCAGCAGTCAAATTGTTCTTATTTTCAAATGCTAGCAGCCAGATTACTTAGAAGTGACTGTTTCTAAAGGTTTAAGCCTTATCTGAGATAGATTGCAATCAGCGATTTGTCCTAATTAAAAGGTCTCTTAGAAGTAGCATATTCTAAGCCCTTCTCTGTTTAAAGAATCCTGTTAAGTCACTTGAAAAGACAGCCTATTGTTACTCTAATTTGCCTTTAAAAGTCGTACTTAAATCTTGCATCTGGCAGGCCTCTGGCTCGGCCTGTAATCCCAGCACTTTGAGAGGCCCACGCAAGTGGATTGGATTGCCTGAGCCCCGGCAGCCTCGTCTCTACAATTAAAAAAGAAAAAAAATTAACCGGGCGTGGTAGTGCGTGCCTGTAGTTCCGGCTACTTGGAAGGCTAAGGCAGAAGGATCGCTGGAGCCCAGCAGGTTGATGCTGGGGTGGCCGTGAGCATGCTTTTGCATTCCAGCCTGGGTGCTGGAGTAGGACTCCAACTCAAAAAAAAAAAACTTGTGTTCTACAACTTTGCCATTTACAGAAGGGATATATTAACTAAAAATTAGTGCTAGATAACACCACTGTCTATTATGTGAGATTCACTAAAGGTTTTGATTTTGATTTTTTTTTGGAAAAAGGAGGACTAGCCGGGCTTGGTGGCTCAGCCTGTAATCCCGTGCTTTGGGAGGTTGAGGTGAGTGGATTGCAGGAGCCCGCGGGTTCGAGACCAAGCTGGGCAATTTGGTGAGACCTCATTTCTACAACAAATAAAAAAAACTAGCCGGGCGTGGTAGTGCGCGCCTGTAGTTCCAGCTACTGGGAAGGCTGAGGCGGAAGGATCGCCGGAGCACAGCAGGTCGAGACTGCGGTGGCCAGGAGCGGCCACTGCCCTCCAGTCTGTGCGACAGAGTGAGACTCCGATTCAAAAAAAAAAGAAAAAGGAGGATTGAGTTCCCTTACTGTGCCTGGCTAGCTCCCCCTGCAGGACAGGTGAAGCTTTCAGTTCCGGGTGCTTTCTGTCTGGTGCAATGGGGCTTGGGAACCATGGGCCCTGTTCCCACCTGATTGTCCACAATTTGCAGACAACTTTAAAAAAAAAAAAAAAAAAAAACCCACACCAACCTCTGGCACCTCTTAAACTGAAATTCAGTGATTTATAAAGGATCTTAGCAAATCTACCCACTCACAATTGGAAATGAGTGGGAGCAAATCATTTCCCATCGAAGCAGTCAGTCTACTCTAAAAAGCTTATGCATCAGACCATTTAAACAGAACTGTTGAAAAATCTCTGCTTAGCTGGGCACAGTGCCTTATGCCTGTAATCACACTTTGGGAAGTGAAGGTGAGAGGATTGCCTGAGCTCAGGGGTTCGAGACCAGGCTGAGCAACATGGTGAGACCTCGTCTCTACAATAAATCAAAAGTCAAAAAACTAGCCAGGCATGGTGGCATGTGCCTGTAGTTCTAGTTACTTGGATGGCTGAGGCAGAAGGATCACTTGAGCCCAGAAGGCTGAGGCTGCGGTGGCCATGAACTTGCCGCTGTACTCCAGCCTGGGCGACAGAGTGAGACTATGACTAGAAAAAAGTAAAGAAAAGAAAAGTCTCTAATTAAACCTCATTAGTTCACACCCTCCAGTCACAGGTAGGGAAAGTACTACACAGGCGGACACTGAATTAACAGAAAACTTCAGGCAGGACTGGAGACACTCAACTCAGGATCCCAAGGCCTCCTGGGATTACTGTTTATGGTTTTATTTTTGTTTCAGAATTTTCCTTTGAAGAACACAGCACATAAGGGTTCATAGGCAAAGTTCTGAGGTTTTTTGAGGAATACAAACAAGAAAATGGGTATAGTCTATACCCTTAGACTCCCCATTGGGTCAAATTGTAATAAATTAGAGGGAATTAAAATTGGACAGTTTAGCCAGGCTCGGTGGCTCAGCCTGTAATCCCGCGCTTTGGGAGGCTGAGGTGAGTGGATTGAGCCCGTGGGTTCGAGACCCACCTGGGCAACTTGGCAAGACCTTATCTCTATAATAAATCAAAAAATCAGCCGGGCGTGGTAGCGCGTCTATAATTCCGGCTACTGGGAAGGCTGAGGCGGAAGGATCGCCGGAGCCCAGCAGGTCGAGTCTGCGGTGGCTGGGAGCGGCCACTGCACTCCAGTCTGGGCGACAGAGTGAGACTCCAACTCAAAGAAAAATTGGACAGTTTAAAGCAAAAGAAGTTAGTTTATTATTGTAATAAAGTTTGGCTTTGGTATAAGTTAGCAGATAATGAGGTTTGGATTAGAAATGGGACTCTTAGCTTTAATATATAGCAATTAGATTCATTTTTTAAGCAAAAAGAGAAATGGCCATACGTTCCATATGTACAGGCATTTAAAATTTATTTTACTACTTTGAAAATAAGACTATACCCTATCGATATTAGATGTCCAACTCCAGAGGCTAGACTTAGAACTCCAAATACCAAACTTCCAATTACAGAAAACTTTTGAGGCTTTTAACAACCCAAACATTAAGGAAAAAGTGCCAACATGGAGGGCGGCAGGACCAGAGGACCAAAGACAGGTGTCCCAACTGGCAGTTGCCATTAGTGACCGAACTCCAGTTGTTCAGCAGAAACCTGGTAAGAACAAACCTGTGAAGGGGGCTGGTACCTGTTGCTGTAAATATCATCAGCTGGGTAAGTTGAAACATAATTATCCTCAGTGCTCTAAGCCTCCAGGACCTTGTCCAACATGTGGACAAGGAGGCCACTGGAGGAGGGAGTGTGCCCTCTTTCAAAGGGAAGGGGAGACACCTGGCTCTAAAAAATGGTAGCCACTGAGGAGACCCGGGGCTCTTTTACAATGCCCAACACCAGTTTACATCATCCGCAAAAAAACCCCAGGTGAATATTAGGGTGCTGGAACCCAAATTAATTTTTTTTTGAGTTGGAGTCTGACTCTGTCACCCAGTCTGGACTGCAGTGGCACACTCACAGCCATCCCAGTGTCAACCTGCTGGACTCTGGCTATCCTTCTGCATCAGCCTTCCAAGTAGCCATAACTATAGGTGCGCACTACCATGCCCTGCTAATTTTTTATTTATTGTAGAGATGAGGTCAAACTCTCCGGCTCAGGCATTCCACTCGCCTCGGCCTCCCAAAGTGCTGGGATTACAGGTTGAGCCACCTAGCCCGGCCCAAATTAATTTCTTTCTTTTTTTTTTTTTTTTCTGAGTTGGAGTCTCACTCTGTCGCCCACGCTGGAGTGCAGCGGCCGCTCCCGGCCACCGCATTCTCAACCTGCTGGGCTCCGACGATCCGCCTCAGCCTTCTGAGTAGCCGGAATTACAGGCATGCGCTACCATCCTTGGCTGATTTTTTAAGATTTATTGTAGAGATGAGGTCTCGCTGCCCAGGCGGGTCTCAAACTTGCGGACTCAGGCAATCCACTCACCTCAACTTCCCAAAGGCACGGGATTACAGGCTGAGCCACCAAGCCCGGTTGCAAATTAATTTCTTAATTAACACAGGTGCCATCTGTTTGGTTATGGCCACCGATGTCAAACTATGGGGTTTTGTCTTAATCAGAAGTTACTGAAAGGTTAATACAAAATTATAGGTGTAAAAAAGTTATCTATGAGAAAAGGTAAAAGAAAGAAACCAGAATGTAGAAAAGAGAGATGTGAAGAAAGTAATTGGTATGAAGATTTATTTTTGGCAAAAAAGAATGTAAAGAAAAGAGAATAATTTGTATAGGAAAGGATCTTGTATGGTAAATTTTTGTCCTATAATAGAGTAACTGGTTATTTGGGAAAAAGGAAAATATAGGATAAAAATAAATATTCAAGCATGTTATAGAATGGTACGTGTAAGTTGTAAAATGATACCATGTAAAATAATCCAATGTAAGGTTTGTGGAAAAGAATGTATTAAAAAATTCTATAAATGATCCAATTTGTTTAAAAAACTATTGAGTTAGCTGAGCTTGGTGGCTCAGCCTGTAATCCCGCGCCTTTGGGAGGCTGAGGTGAGTGGATTGCCTGAGTCCGCGGGTTCGAGACCCGCCTGGGCAACTTGGCGAGACCTCTTCTCCACAATAAATCAAAAATTAGCCGGCGTGGTAGCGCATACCTGTAATTCCGGCTACTTGGAAGGCTGAAGCAGAAGGATTGCCGGAGCCCAGCAAGTTGAGGCTGCGGTGGCCGGGAGCAGCCACTGCACTCCAGTCTGGGTGACAGAGTGAGACTCCAACTAAAAAAAAAATATATCATTTAGTAATTTCTAGGAATTATCATTAATATCAATCGCACTGATATTAGGCCAAAACATCATTATGTCAAAGTAACTGTTTTCTTAAAACACTAATCTATCAATATATATAATTTATTTTAAAATTTTATTAGCCAGGCTCGGTGGCTCTGCCTGTAATCCCGCGCCTTTTGGAGGCTGAGGTGAGTGGATTGCCTGATCCCGTAGGTTCGAGACCCGCCTGGGCAACTTGGCGATACCTCATCTCCACAATAAATCAAAAATTAGTCGGGCGTGGCAGCGCGCGTCTGTAGTTCCGGCTACTCGGAAGGCTGAGGCAGATGGATCGCCGGAGCCCAGCAGGTCGAGGCTGCGGTGGCCGGGAGCGGCCACTGCATTCCAGTCTGGGTGACCGAGTGAGACTCCAACTCAAAAATAAATAAATAAATAAATAAATAAATGACATTTTATTAATTTATATATAAATATATGTATAATTAAGTAATTGCCTTGAAAGGAAAAGTAGCCAGGCACAGTGGCTCCCGCCTGCAATCCCAGCACTTTGGGAGGCCGAGGTAAGAAAATTGCCTGAGCTCAGGGGTTCAAGACCAACCTGGGCAACTTGGTGAGTCCTTGCCTGTACAATAAATCAAAAAATTAGCTGGGCATGGTGGCGTACAGCTGTAGTTCCAGCTACTTGAATGGCTGAGGCAGAACGATCACCTGAGCCCAGCAGGTCGGAGGCTGTGAGCATGCCACTACACTCCAACATGGGTGACAGTGAGACTGCAACTCAAAAAAAAAAAAAAAAAGGAAAAGGAAGTGCTTAACATGTTCTATCAGAAAATAAAAACTTTAATTCATGCCTTTTGTTCACATAACCTTAGTAATTTTTTTTTTTTTTGAGTTGGAGTCTCACTCTGTCGCCCAGACTGGAGTGCAGTGG
>NW_007246522.1:353589-354967 GCF_000164805.1 Carlito syrichta
TATTGTAGAGATGAGGTCTCGCCAAGTTGCCCAGGCGGGTCTCGAACCTGCGGGATCAGGCAATCCACTCACCTTGGCCTCCCAAAGTGCTAAGATTACAGGCTGAGCCACCAAGCCTGGCCCACCTTAGTAATCTTTAATAAGTAACTGCAGTTTTAAAATCAGTAAAATAAAAAATAAAATACCTTCAGAATTTAAATATTTTGTCTAAGTCTACTGGTCCATTGGTCAAATACTACTTTTTTTCTTTTTTTGAGTTGGAGTCTCACTCTGCCGCCCAGTCCTCACCCTGCAATTGTAAGATCGGGCCCTGCTGCTTTCCGATCTCCTTCCCTCCCCTTCTCTCCCACCCTCACTCCCTCTGGCAACACCCCCAGCTCCTTGTTGCGTGTGTGTGTGTGTGTGTGTGTGCGTGCGTGCGTGCGGGTGCGTGCGTGCGTGCGTGCGTGCGTGCGTGTGTGTGTGTGTGTGTGTGTGTGTTGGAGTCTCACTCTGTCACCCAGACTGGAGGGCAGTGGCCGCTCCCGGCCACTGCAGCCTCAGTCTGCTGGGCTCCAGTGATCCTTCCCTCTCAGCCTTCAAAGTAGCTGAACAGGCAAGTGCTACCACGCCCGGCTAGTTTTTTGATTTTTATTGTAGAGATGAGGCCTTGCCAAGTTGCCCAGGCGGGTCTTGAACCCTCAAGCTCAGGCAATCCACTCACCTTGGCCTCCCAAAGTGCTGGGATTACAGGCTGAGCCACCAAGCCTGGCCTCAAATACTATTTCTGCTTTAAAATGTAAAACTTTGCTTCTGTAATACCTTTTGTATTTAAGTTGTCGGTAAACTTATATCTTTAAATTGAGCCTATTAAAGCTATAGGCCAAATTAATCATATTTATGGTCAAGTTAGCTAAAATCTCATTTAGTTTTTTGTAAATTAAACACACTAATTTTTGACAAACATCTAGCCCCCTATATCAAAACAGCAGTGTTTTTAAAGCATTAATCTAATCAAAATTACATAGATTTGGTTATAAAGTTTTATTAAAATTAGCTTTAATGTTACTAATACACTTATGTAAGGATAAAATTTGCTACTCTCTTTTAAGCACAATTTTTGTATATTTTCAAGGAATAATAAGAGGTTTTTGTAAATTGCAAAAACGTGGAAGAAAAAAAAACAAATATAGTTGGTCACCCTTTGCCTTTTTTTTTTTACTGCCTAAGAGAATGAATCTCCTCTATTAAGAGTAATATTTCTGCTTTTCAAATCTGTAAGTTATCATTTGACTGAATAAATGGCTACTTTGCAGCAATGTATAATCATATCATGCTTTTTTTTTTTTTTGTTTTTTGTTTTTGAGTTGGAGTCTCACTCTGTCACCCAGACTGGAGT
>NW_007246522.1:355148-369857 GCF_000164805.1 Carlito syrichta
CTCAGGCAATCCACTCACCTCAGCCTCCCAGAGGCGTGGGATTACAGGCTGAGCCACCAAGCCTGGCTAATTTCAGATTCTTTAATTCAGTCTCTCTGACCTTTAAAATTTTCTTTTGTATTAGGCTTCCTGAAACCCAAAGAGACACTTAAACTCATTTGGTGTGGTAAAGTCATACAGAAAGCATTGTCAAGCAGATAAAGGTGTTTAACTTTCTTGTAATGTTATATTCATGTGTTTTTGGTGTGTATTCCAAAATTGCATAACACTAATATGTCCAACTATATGATAACAACTGCCTGTATAAAGTTAATATCAGGTCATAGAGTAAAAGTCTCATCTATAATTAGAAATTAAGGAATATGCTGCTTCCAAGTTCATTTACAATTACCTTCCTGTAAGACCCCAGAGGAGGAGGGAAAGCTGTCAGTCAACATGAGTGCTGGAGAAGTCAGGCAGTCAATTGAAAGCCCCGAAACGGCTTCAGTTTCTAGGGGCTGCACTGTCCCCTGCACCTTTCTCCTGAACTCCTGCCATAGTGGCTCGGAACCATTAGGTGGTACCTGTCAGTCAGAAAAATAGATTTATAAGTAACATCTATTTTAAAGCCTAAACATGGTATCTGAACTCTTTTTCAGGCCTTGTCTACCCAGGATGTCATCCACAATCATCGTTTTACTTCAGTCCCTTTCAAGAAGTGGTTTATAATTGGCTGTAGCAGGGATCCCAAACTCCTGGACTGCAGGCTGGTATAAATCTGTGGCCTGTTAGGAACCTGGCAGCACAGCAGGAGGTGAGCGGCAGGCAGCAGAGCTCCGTCTTCTGTCAGATCGGCCGTGGCATTAGACTCCCTGAGGAGCATGAACCCTGTTGTGAACTGTGCACGATAGGGACCTACATTGTGCTCCTTATGAGACTCTAATGCCTGCGGAGCCCGGTGGCTCATGCCTGTAATCCCAGTGCTTTGGGAAATGGAGGCAAGAGGATTGCCTGAGCCCAGGGGTTCGAGATCAGCCCGGGCAACAATGCACAGACCTCGTCTCTACAATAAATCAAAAAATTAGCCAGCCGTGTTGGCATGTGCCTGTAGTTCCAGCTACTTGGAAGCCTGAGGTGGAAGGACTGTCTGAGCCCAGCAGGTCGAGGCTGCAGTGGCTATGAGAAGCGTGCTACTTACTGCATTCTGGCCTGAGTGATAGAATAAGATGCCAAGTATAAAAAAAAAAAAAAAAGAGAGAGAGAGAGAGAGATGCTAATGCCTGATGATCTCCTAACCCCCATCTATGGAAAAATTGTCTTCCATGAAACCAGTCCCTGATGCCAAAAAGGTTGGAACCACCAAGATACAGAACTCTGTCAAGTGTTATTCAGTACCAACAGCTGAAATTGCTAACACTTTTAAAATTTTCTTCTATGACTCTTTTTTTTTTTGAGTTGGGGTCTCACTCTGTCGCCCAGACTGGAGTGCAGTGGCACACTCCTGGCCACCGCAGCCTCGCCCTACTGGGCTCCAGTGATCCTTCTGCCTCAGTCATCCAAGTAGCCGGAAGTACAGGCGCGCGCTACCACGCCCAGCTAATTTTTGATTTATTGTATAGATGAGGTCTTGGCAAGTTGCCTAGGTGGGTCTCGAACCTGCGGGCTCAGGCAATCCACTCACCTGGGCCTCCCAAAGTGCTGGGATTACAGGCTGAGCCACCGAGCCTCGCCTATGATTCTTACTTAAAAACTTGTGTGCTTCATGAGAATTGCTAATGTAACATAGGATTGCAACAGAACAAGAGTTAATTGCATAAACAAAATTAATAAAAATGAAATAATTTTATAACCCTTTTGTTTAAAGTATTGCTAATTATTTTTGCTATATTATTCAGGGTCAAAAGAAAAAACCTTTTTCTTGGAGTAATTTAAAGGTTTTCACAAATAATTAAAGTCAGTTTTTTCACAAATGATGAAATTTTGGTCTTGTAAACAAAATTTAAAACATCTCTCTCTACATAGTCTCTCCAAAATGGAAAAACTGTTTGTGACTATTGGTTTTAACAGTATAGTTGTTTACATAGGTTCAGTAAAAATCTGTTTTCTTTTTTTTTTGAGTTGGAGCCTCACTCTGTCACCCAGACTGGAATGCAGTGGCTGTTCCCGGCCACCGCAGCCTCGACCTGCTGGACTCCGGCGATCCTTCCACCTCAGCCTTCCAAGTAGCTGGAACTACAGGTGTGCGCTACCACACCCGGCTAATTTTTTGATTTATTGTAGAGATGAGGTCTCGCCAAGTTACCCAAGTGGGTCTCGAACCCACAGGCTCAGGCAGTTCACTCACCTCGGCCTCCCAAAGCGCGTGATTACAGACTGAGCCACCCAGCCTGGCCTGAAATATTTCAAAACAAGCTGCTTTAAAAAAATTAAGATTAAGGTCTAATCTAATCTTAAAAATTCCTTATGGAAAAAATTTCAAGAAAGCCAGTTTTTTTTTTTTTTTGAGTCTCACTCTATTGTCCAGGCTGGAGTGCAGTGGCAAACTCACGGCCACACCAGCATTGACCTGCTGGACTCCAGCTATCCCTCTGCCTCAGTCTTCTAAGCAGCTGGAACTACAGGCATGTGCCACCACGGCCGGCTAAGTTTTGTTTTATTGTAGAGATGAGGTCTTGTCAAGTTGCCCAGGCTGGTCTCGAATCCACGGGCTCAGGCTGTCCTCTTACCTCAGCCTTCCAAAGTGCTGGGGTTATAAGCCTGAGCCACTATGCCCAGCTCCAATTTTTTAAAAAGACTATATGGTAAATAATATTGTTATTAAGTCTAAAACTTATTTTTCAGTAAACTGGTCCTAATTTGTCTTTAATAGAAATGGAAACTGGAAAAAATGTTTAGGAAAAAAACTATAGTATACCTGTTTTAAATGATCTTGTTCATTGTTTTTAAGGTTTATATTATAAGGTCTTCCATGGGTAAAAGTCTGCAAACTAATGTTTTCAGGTTTCTCTTCAGATTTTATATATAATTCACTTGAGTGCCTGGTTCAAATTACAGTCCAGGAAAATCTGTCAGGTTGCCAATACAATCTAAAGATACATCAAAAACTCCAAAAGTCAGTTTATGAATTATTCTAAACATTAACCTGTTTTACTTCTGTCTCCATGAAGTGTTTTAGAAAAGATCTGTTTATCTATGTTATCTATAGGGAACCAGCCCACCTACAATGCCATCTTATTTTTAAAAAATAAGACATAGGCCGGGCTCGGTGGCTCAGCCTGTAATCCCGTGCCTTTGGGGAGGCTGAGGTGAACGGATTGCCTGAGCCCGCGGGTTCGAGACCCTCCTGGGCAGCGAGACCACATTTCTACAATAAATCAAAAAAATCAGCCGGGCGTGGTAGCGCATGCCGGTAATTCTGGCTATTTGGAAGGCTGAGGCGGAAGGATCGCCAGACCACTGCAGGTCGAGGCTGTGGTGGCCGGGAGCCCACTGCACTCCAGTCTGGGCGACAGAGTGAGACTCCAACTCAAAAAAAAAAAAAAAAAAAGACATGGATATTTTACGAAATGGTACAAGTAAAATACTTTTCCTCTGAAGTTTCTTTACTCCACTCAGCCTAATAAAGCCATGGAAATTGAAGTGTATCATTTATTTTATTTATTTATTTATTTATTTATTTATTTATTCGGCAATCATGTGACTGACCCACCCAGCTGCCTGCCATCCATCACCTGAGGTCAGTGCCTATGTATACCTGGCCTCCATGATGACATGGAGCAGACCACCACCCAATCACCTTAATGATCTGCCCCCATCAAAGGGAAGGGTTAAAAGGCATTCAACTTCAAAGAGCAGCAGCCATTGCTTTGCTAAGCTATGGCCTGGCCATATGTCCTTTGAGCTATGGCCTGGCCATCCATGTTTTCCTAAACTTTGGCCCCCTTCCCTACCTCGGGGAGGTGAATCTCTCTGACTCCATTTGCCATTATTTTGCTAAACTCTGGTGTAGCCATGTGCTCTTTGAGCTACGACCACCATCATGTTTCCTAAGCTTTGGTCCCTCTCTTCTACCCTGGATAAGTGAATCTCCTCTCTCTCTCCTCCCCTTTCCCCCTACCCCCTCCACTGTCCCCTCTCTCCTCTGCCTCTCTCTCTTTCTCTCTCTCCATTTGCCATGGCTTTGCTAAGCTGTGGTCTGGCCATGTGACTCCTTGAACTATGGTCCATGTTTGCTAGCTTTGGCCTCCTCCCCTACCTTGGGGAGGTGAATCTTCTCTCTCTCTCTCTCTCTCTCTCTCTCATTTACTTCCTAAATAAACTATATTTTCTAATCTAACTTCTGTGTAATTCTTTGCAACTTTGACATAGCACTGGATTGCACACACAATCCATGAGTCCTGAGCTAACATTTTGGAGGCCCTACTGGGATATATTTTAACTTAACATTTTGGAAGTCTCACCAAGATTTTTAACCTAACAAATTATGCCAGTAACCACAGATCTGGTAGCCCTTGTACAAAAGGTGATCAGCCACCAATAAAATTGTCAATATGTATACCCAGCCTCACTTAATTTCTCTACTTGCTGCACAAGGAGGGATTTGCTTAAATTCCTTTTACTGGGTCTATTGTAATGGTTATAATCCTGTTAATTTTTGGTCCATGTCTCTGCCTGATTAAAACTGATTTCTTCCAGAATCCAGCAATTTCACATTGCACAATGGTCATGCAAGGATTCCAGCCAGTGCCTACAAGTGATGCCATATCTGATTGCTTTGATCAGACAGAGAGAGATTTTCATTTTCAGGCTAGGCAGGCCAATGCCCATTGCCAGCTTTGAAGAAGTTACAGAACAATGACTTCTCCCCTCTGCACCTCATATGATTATGGGATCAAAAATCTCTAAGAGGGGAGTTGAGGCAGGGTAGCTAGTACAGCTTAGGCATAGATAGATAGATAAATTTCTTGTAGGCAGGTTTTAGGAAGCATTCAGATACATTTCTTTTTTTTTTTTTCTTTTTGAGTTGGTGTGTCACTCCATCGCCCAGGCTGGAGTGCAGTGGTATGCTCAACGGCCACTCCAGCGTCAACCTACTGGGCTCAGGCTATCCTTCCATCTAAGCCTTCCAAGTAGCCAGAACTACAGGCATGCACTATCATGCCCAGCTAATTTTTTGGTTTATTGTAGAGAGGAGGTCTCACCAATTGCCCAGGCTGTGCTCGAACCCATGGGCTCAGGCAATCCTCTCACCTCAGCCTCCCAAAGTACTGGGAGTACAGGCTTGAGCCAGTGCTCTCGGCGTTTCTTACTACATTTTGACAGTAGGCCAGGCTGGAATATGGAAACACTAGCCTACCTCACCCTCTCAGCCAATCAAAAGAAAATCCCCTCAGATGTAAGAATAGGCCAGCCAACCTTTCAGTTCATGGTTTAGCCTAATAATCACTAAACATCTTTCAGGTTTTCCTGTCAAAGGTGGAAGGCTGAATACCATTCCTTAACTGACCAAAGCCATAGAAATGATAATAAGACTACCTTTTAGCTCATGAACTTGTGAATTGAAGAGGTCTGGCAGGTCTCCTGCAAACACAGAACGTGTGTCCTGGAAAAGCCCACCCCTTCTCCCATTGCTCCCATCAGAGGTGGAGAGACGCCAGTCACTCCAGAGCAGTGGTTTCCTGGACGCCACCCTCTTTAGTTGATCAACTGCGGTGAAGATGTGTCAGGCCTTTTGTCAAAAGCAAAAAGCCTGGTTTTTTCTCACCCTTGCCAGCTCTGGCATGTCTCTATCATCCCCTCTTCCTTCTTTGATAAACTTTGTTTTAAAACTTTGCTGGCCAATCTAAAATTCATTTTAGGGTCGAGTCAAAGAACCCACAAGTTTTGTGCTGCACCCCACCTGACTACACTTTGGTACCCCTCTTTGTGGCAGAATGACAGAGAAAGACATGACAAAAAAAGCTATTTCTGAGAGGAAAGGAATTAAACAATATGAATATTCCTACCAAAAATGTATCTTAGAACTGCTACAACCCAAGATTAGTTACACAATTCCCTTTTTCCCATTAATTAGAAGTTTAAGACAAAAGAGTGATTTTTACTGTTCTCTTACCACAGTGCACAGAGAGAGAGAAGCCAGGAGCTTGACCAATATGACATTCTTACCCTTTTGCCAGCAAAACAGGTTCTTAGGTTGTCTTCATTGCAGCTTCCAGGCACACATATACAAACAAAGTCCTATGGCTTTTATTTCAGACCTCTAACCACTAGGTAGCAATAAAAACTTGTCAGTTTATAAAATACACACACACACACACAGTTGGATTCAACAGTGGAGTTTTTTGGTTTTTGGGGGGTTTTTTTGAGTTGGAGTCTCACTCTGTCGCCCAGACTGGAGTGCAGTGGCCGCTCCCGGCCACCGCAGCCTCGACCCGCTGGCTCTGGTGATCCGCCTCAGCCAAGTAGCCAAACTACAGGCGCGTGCTACCACGCCTGGCTAATTTTTGATTTATTGTAGAGATGAGGGCTCACCAAGTTGCCCAGGCAGGTCTCGAACCTGCGGGCTCAGGCAATCCACGCACCTCGGCCTCCGAAAGCACTGGGATTACAGGCTGAGACACAGAGCCCGGCCCAACAGTGAGTTTTATCTCAATATCAATAGAAAAGTAGTATCAGATTTAAAGCAGGCAGAAAAGAAAAGTGGAAAAATAGAGAACTTAGGAGATGCTATTTTAAACTCTATAGATACATGTTGACCTTTGAGCACTGAATTTCTTTTGGTGTGATTTGCTCATCAGTTTAAAAATGTGCACAAGAACAGACCATATTATGTAAACAGCCAGAGTCCTAGAAAATGGGCATGCCCTCGAACTTTCCCGTTTATATAAATATTAAGTAGAGATGCCACAGAACCAATGAAAATGCCCCAAGAGGGTCTTTCTTCATGTCTTTTCTCATTCTTAGGGGATTTATTTTTCTTTAAAGAATGAACTGAACTGTAGTCTAGTGTCCAGTGTAGTGGAGCTCAGGAGTTCTGTTTTCTAACCAAATACACAGACGAGCCCATTGAGATTAATTTTGGGAGAAAAGACAATGAAGAAGACTCTTTAGAAATACACCTCCTTAGCCAAGTGCAGTGGCTCATGCCTATAATCCTAGCACTTTAGAAGGCCAGGGTGAGAAGTTTGCCTAAGCTCAAGGGTTCAAGACCAGCCTGGGCAATTTGACAAAACCTCGTCTCTACAATAAACCAAAAAATAAATTAGCCGGGCGTGGTAGTGTGCACCTGTAGTTCCGGCTACTTGAAGGCTGAGGTGGAAGGATCCCCGGAGCCCAGCAGGTCAAGGCTGCTGTGGCCGGGAGCGGCCACTGCACTCCAGTCTGGGTGACAGAGTGAGACTCCAACTCAAAAAAAGAAAAAAAGAAATGCACCTCTGAATCAAAAGTTAATTAGGATCCCAAACAGACAATTTCCTAGGAAGATAACAGCTCAGAATAAACCAGAGAACCACCAACCAAGCAGGAGATCTGGGGCTCAGGAGGACTTACCAGTTCCGTCCAAGAAGCAGCTCAAAGTCAGTGGGCTCTTAGCGGGCCCATGTTCGTACCGTAGTTCTGAGTTCAGGTGATTTCTTGGAAGGTCCTGAGTCTTCTCTGAGGCCATGCATTAAGTGCTAATTGGTGTTGACAAAAATGCCAAACTCTGTAAAAGCTTTTAAGAGGTTTATTCTGAGCCAAGTGTGAGTGGCCTAGCCCGTGGCACAGTCCCAAGAGGTCCTGAGCACATGTGCCCCGAATGGTTGAATTACAGCTTGGCTTCATCCATTCTTAGGGAGACAGAAGCTATAGGCAAAACATAAATCAATACACGTGAGGTTTACATTGGTTGTCCCTGGGAAGGTGAGACGTCTCCAAGCAGGGGCTTGTAGGTCATAAGAGGAGACTTAAGATAAGGGGGTTGGGGTGATATGTAGAGACAAAGGCTCTAAGGAGCGGGTTTCAAAGAGAAGAGGTGGTAAACGTCTTGTAAGATGTCCAGCTCCCTCAGGAATCCCCAGGAAGAGGACTATACACAGATGCACATTTCCCCCAGAGATGGCTTTGCAGAGTTACACAATATTTTTGATTTCCTTCTTTATCTGTTATGTGATGTTACACCACAGTCAGGTTGAAAAGTAACCACATTACATGGGGTTAATAAAAACCCACCTGATGAGACTTTATGGTTTGTAGGGTGTGACATCCCAGGCCTCTTTTTTTAGGACCTCAGGCAAGGAAAAAGTCACAGTTTAGTTCTCACTGGGTTGCAAACTGATGTCACCAATAAAGCTTTCCTTTCTACTATTTCAGCCCCACCCACCAGCCTCCAGGAAAGGGAGGGGCCTGCAGACTAAGCTCTAAAACTTTTTTTTTTTTTGAGTTGGAGTCTCACTCTGTCACCCAGACTGGGGTGCAGTGGCCACTCCCAGCCACTGCAGCCTCGACCTGCTGGGCTCCGGCGATCCTTCGCCTCAGCCTTCCAAGTAGCTGGAACCACAGGCACACGCTACCACGCCCAGCTGATTTTTGATTTATTGTAGAGATGAGGTCTCGCCAAGTTGCCCAGGCGGGTCTCGAACCCGCGGACTCAGGCAATCCACTCACCTCGGCCTTCCACGGCGCGGAATTACAGGCTGAGCCACCAAGCCCAGCAACAGGTCATATTTTCGATTGGTGTCTGTAGTATCTCAAGGTATATAGTGTCAGAATGGAATTACAGGATACTCAGTTGGTGTCTACTGGAGAATTTCTTGGTGTGTAGGGAAAGAACCTCACACATCTGGTCACAGAAATGTTCTGTGTTGTGTTAGCAGAGAGTCTAGTAGAAACTGCTTTTCCCATTACATATACTTTCTGTCATTTTTCTTTTTTGAGTTGGAGTCTCACTTTGTCACCCAGGCCGGAGCGCAGTGGCATGCTCACAGCCACCCCAGTGTTCGCCTGCTGGGTTCCGGTGATCCTTCCGTCTCAGTCTTCCAAGAAGCCGGAACTACAGGCGCACACTATCATACACAGATAATTTTTTGATTTATTGTAGAGACGAAGTCTCACCACGTTGCCCAGGCTGGTCTCAAATCCACGGGCTCAGGCAATCCTCTCACCTTGGCCTCCCAAAGTGCTGGGATTACAGGCTTGAGCCAGTGCGCCCAGCTACCTTCTGTCATTTTGACAAGTATGTCTAGCTATAATCTTCAAATAGATATTTAGCAGATATTATCTAAGTTATTTTTTTCATATACAGTATTTCTTTTGCCCAACCACCCACTTTTTAGGACTTTTAAAGTAGTATAATTAATAACAGCAGTGGCAGCTAACATTTACTGAGCCATGTGTCCAGGAAAAGTATGTCCTCAATATCCCTAAGAAGTATATTATTACTCCTTTTGTAAAATTAAGAAAATTGAGGTCAGAGAGATTAAGGAACTTCTTCAATGAGATCTGGTCTGAATCCAAGTGTAACTTATTCCATCGTCAGTGGTCAGTGCTAAACGATTCTGTCTAGGTCTGGTGGTTCACGCCTGTAATCTCAGTACTTCAGAGGTGGAGGCAAAAGGATTGCCTGAGCCCAGAAGTTTGAGACCGGTGTGGGCAATATAGTGAGACCTTGTCCCTACAATAAAATTTAAAAATCAGCTGGTTGTGGTGGTGTGCGCCTGTAGCTCCAGCTACTTGGGAGGCTGAAGTGGAAGGATCACCTGAGCCTAGCAGGTTGAGGCTGCAGTAGCTGTGATTGTGCCACTGCACTCCAGCCTGGGCACGAGTGAGACTGACTCAAAAACAAACAAACAAACAAACAAACTATTCTGTCTTGAAAGTACCTTTCAAAATTTGCTTCTGATTCTATGGGAGAAAGTATAGAAATAATTTCTCCTTATACCTGAGATCCTGATTGTTAAAATTTCTATTTATTTATCTTTTAGAGACAGGCACTTGCTGTGTTGTTCAAGCTGAAGAGCAGTAGCTCCATCACAGCTCACTGTCATCTTTTTTTTTTTGAGTTGGAGTCTCACTCTGTCGCCCAGACTGGAGTGCAGGGGCCGCTCCCGGCCACCACAGCCTCGACCTGCTGGGCTCTGGTGATCCTTCCGCCTCAGCCTTCCAAGTAGCTGGAACTACAGGTGTGTGCTACCACGCCCCGCTAATTTGTTGATTTGTTGTAGAGATGAGGTTTCGCCAAGTGGCCCAGGCAGGTCTCGAACCCGCGGGCTCAGGCAGTCCACTCACCTCGGCCTCCCAAAGCGCGGGATTACAGGCTGAGCCGCCAAGCCTGGCTCACAATTTACATTTTAAACGACAGAATAACATTTTCTAGATGATAAGAGCATTCAAAATTTTATTGTAAAAACAATATAACAACATTAAAGAAAAACATTGAAAAATACCATTCATAATCCCATCACTTAACAAATATTTTAATTCTCTATATTTATTTGTAGATCTTCTCCATATGCCTGACACATACATACAAGCAGAGGACACTCAACTTTGCTTTCTGGCACCAGCATATTAAAAGGACTCTTTAAAATCATTTGACAACAGGAGCTCTCATTTGGCTTATTTACATTGGTCATAGAAGCCTTAAGGTTTTAAAACTCTCAAACACTTAAGAATGAGGTTGCCCAAGATCACATAGTACCACAATGAAAACATCCAGAATCCTCCAGAGAATGAGATGCAAAACAAGTAAATGAGGAAAACATTTTTCCGGATAATTCATCTTGTCCTCATGGACTCAGAGCTACAGCACTACCTTTGGTCAATTCCTGAGAGCCAGAAGAAACAATATTTGAAATATGACTTTGATGTGTGTTGACCACAACCAAAGATCTTTCATGTGGACACCTATTCTTCTTGGATTCCATTCTGTATTAAAAGCCAGGTATAATCATATTGTGGAAAAGCACTTGGAGACTTTCATAATCCTGGAGTATTTCTGAACATCCTTATATAACGATATCTGTGAAGGATAAATATGCTGATCAGGACGTTCACTTCCATTCAAATGTGTGAAGAAAATTAAGAATATTTCTTAAAAATCACAAGTTGATAGCTGAATCATTTGAAGGTGCCTTTTCTCACTAAGCCAGTATCTTTAATTATTGTATATTATCTTTAATTATCGAATTATTAATAGACTCTCTAGTTTGAGACATCATTCAAAGAGTAGACAGGAAGCCTTGAATTCTACCTTAGACATGATGCCACACACAAAAACAACTCAGCTGCACTCCTGTTTCCTGGCAGGAGGCAGCTCATGCAGCTCTGAGGCCACCGAGTCACTTGCAGAATATGATTTTCCCCGTCTCCAACAAACAACAGGGTTTTGTATCTGCAGTTTCCCAGAGTCCGTTCATGTGGCCTGATGGCCGAATAACATAGACTGTCCTAATAAACAGTGAGCTTTCTTAGACTCAAACTTAGAGCCTGAATTTAAATTCCTAATCTAATTTAACTACTATAAACAAATAGCATTTACACACATTTGCTTATAAGTCCATCCACTAGTCCTGGTGTGCACTAAATTCACAGTAAGCTTAGTTAGCCCTGATTTTTTAAATTAATATGAAATTTTAAATAATTTTTAATTTTTTAACTAATATTAGACAATAACTACCAAACTGTATGATTCCATCCCAATATACACAACAATCACCACCACTACCGAAAAAGACAAAAACAAAACCAACCAACAACGTAACCCTTTCTGGCTTAACTGCATCCTGTTAAACGTTTTAAGCTCTAGAAGGGGTCTTTGAGTTAATCAGTCAGGACCCCCGTTTCACAAGTGAGGCACAGTGAGGTCAGCGACTTGTTGAGGTACTCAGAGAGAGAGGCAGCATCCCCTGCCCATGGCAGCTGGCCGGGCTCTGCGGGAAGAGGCACACCCCAAAGAAACATAGAGACCAATCCTACGGCATTTTATTTCTCAGACTGACACACAGGCTCACACTTTGGGGCTTGCACCCTTGAAAAGCATTCATTCCAGAACAGAACAAAAGATTCTGAAAAGGAACGTAGTAGCTAAAAACGTACCAACATGCACATTAAAAAGGAAAACGCAGCGTTATCAGAGTCCTCACGCAAACCAGAACTCCCTTAAGCCAAAACTACATTTTAGTCATTCAGCTTCACACATCTTTTATGCAGCTTACTGTAAACCTTAGGTAGATCATGAAGTTTATGCTCTGACTTTATTTACCAAAAATATTTTTCCCTTGTGGGATTTAAAAGTGTACATTCTTAGAACACAGAAAAAAGAATTTGCCAGGCATTTTTTTCTCCTACAAATATTATTATTATACTAATAGTGGTAGCTCAGGAATTCATTCTTCTGAAAACAAAATTCCCATTAAATGCCTTGACATTCCAAGTTCTTGTCTTTTCAGTGTCCGCTAACACATCTTGAACTTTCCCCCCTATAACATACCAAATGCTTATAGAAAATTAATGACTTAGGTATCAAAATCTACACTGAATCAGGCCTCTATCAGAAAGCGAGTCCCTTAATTGTATCTTAAATGCAGAGATACTAGTTAGAGAGTAGCTTACTGCACAAGGCAGAAAGTGATTTTGCTTATGTCATATAGCAGAAGTTCTATTAGGCAATGTTATAACTCCAAATATTCCTAATGCTTAAATTTTTCAAACTCAAAGACTTATTTAGGTTAATAGGTCCACAGGATGACTATGTTTATTATAATTCAGATTTTTTTGCAACATTTTATAATGATTTCAGTGAACCAAGGATCCTCAGAATCAGGTACACATCTGATTCACATATAATTAATTACCCAAAGATGTGCTAAGCGGGTGGAAGGAGTGACAACCCAAAAACTTGTCACTTTGCTCTCAGTGATTATACAACATCTGATGGGCTTTCTCTAATAGGTTCTGCAGAACAATTTTTTTAAATTCATGAATTAAAACACTTTGATAAGAACAGAGTTACAGTCTCAGAAACAGCAGAATACCATGAGGCCTTGGTTTTTGGGGATATTTTCCAACATGGGGTTGGAAAATATCCCAGCCTTCTCTTTCTTGCCCGAGAGAGAGAGGAGATTTTGGGGAGGGTAACAGAGACTCCATGTTATTTTGTGTGTGAAAGGAGGAATTTAAAAGCTTTCTATGTTATCTCCAAAGGCACCCTGCGCAAGCAGGTGCAAAAGAATCTGAAGAATTCAGATTCACCAAGACTGAGTGAGGCAGGAGTTACTTTTACCAGGAAGTGTCATAAAACGTTTAATCGGCTTAAGACTTTGTGGGTCTTTCAAAAGCACGATCAGATACACAAAAACAGGTTCCACGTTTTCCTCGTCTGAGCTACTGGAATTTCCTGCTCCTCTGGAGGAAGAATCCGGGAGGGTGGGAAGTGACCCTAAGGACTGGGGTCGAGACAACATCCCCTGTGGCTATTTGCCTCTGTCTGCCCTTCGGCCTTCCTAGCAGCCCTTGTGAAAAACGGCCCATTCCCTTCTCCCGTTCCCTTTGCTCGCTTTTGGAGGGGGAGGGGCCGAAAACAAACAAAAAACCTTGTCGGTTTTCAGCCAAACCCAAGTCTCTGGGTTTTACTCCAAGTTACCTTTAGAAAGTCAAATGCACCTGTGATCTCAGCCTTACTTCCCTAAGAATGGGACAGAGCTCTGTCTGGGACACAGGCTGGGGGTTGGCAGCGCTGTTCTGGCAAATCCCATCCTGGGACCCCAAACCAAACGTTTCCTTATTTATTAATCAAAAGGATTGGGGCCACTTGCATTTTGTCCTCTACCTCTGTAGTTCCAGCAGTTTATGCTACATGAGAGTACGGATTTTATTTTGAAGTGAAACACGGGGAAAAAAGAATATCAATTTTAGGCCGGGCTCGGTGGCTCAGCCTGTAATCCCAGCACTTTGGGAGACCGCGGGTTCGAGACCCTCCTGGGCAACTTGGCAAGACCTCATCTCTATAATAAATAAAAAATCAGCCGGGCGTGGTAGCGCGTGCCTGTAGTGCCAGCTACTTGGAAGGCTGAGGCGGAAGGATCGCCGGAGCCCAGCAGGTCGAGGCTGCGGGGGCCGGGAGCGGCCACTGCACTCCAGTCTGGGCGACGGAATGAGACTCCAACTCAAAAAAAAAAATCAATTTTAAAAATAGATGCAGATGTATAGTGAGTGTGTATGTTTGACTCACTGGCAGGTATGACTTTGTGGCTCAGTGTTCTGTATTAAAAAACCAGCTTAAACTGGGCTCGGTGGCTCAGCCTGTAATCTCGCGCCTTTGGGAGCCCGCGGGTTCGAGACCCGCCTGGGCAGCGAGACCTCATCTCTACAATAGATCAAAAACAAATTAGCCGGGCGTGGTAGCGCGCGCCTGTAGTTCCAGCTCCTTGGAAGGCTGAGGCGGAAGGATCGCCGGAGCCCAGCAGGTCGAGGCTGCCGTGGCCGGGAGAGGCCACTGCCCTCCAGTCTGGGAGACAGAGTGAGACTCCAACTCAAAAGAAAAAAAAAACCAAATCAAAACAAAACAAAACAAAATCCAGCTTAAAAGACAACTTAGCAACAACAAACCTGCTTTGTAGTACGTGATGTGACTAGGTCGTGTTTCCTGGAGGATTATGACTTTTTAAAAGCTTCTTAAAAGCTTCTTAAATTCCAAGTGAAGCTGTCACATTCTAACGCAGCCTCAGCGCTGATTGGCTCAAGCCCCCGCGGGCC
>NW_007246523.1:0-3761 GCF_000164805.1 Carlito syrichta
CCCGGGGGAGCCCCGCACCCCCCCTCCGGCGGGTGGGCGCGGGCTGCCTGCAAAGGACCCCTGAAGGCAGGTCCGTGGGGGCGTGTTCGGTCCTGTCTCCTGCCCACCCACGTTGTGCTTAACAGCTGATGAGCCCGGGTTGGCCGCCGGGGGGGAAGGTTTCCCGCCCGGGCAGGCCGCGTCCATGCTGGGCGCGACCGGTGGCTGCCCTCTGGGTGCTCAGCCAAGAAGCCGGCGGTGCCAGGAGCCCAGGCGTGGGGAGAGGGGAAGGTGCTCGTGCCATGTGTGGCGGGACCCCCACCCCGTGGCCCTTCTCTGGAAGCCGAGAGAGCCAGTACACCTGGGGGCCCGGTCACATTGCCGAGGCTGGGTGGGCCCTCGAGTTCTCATCCCAGGAGCCCCCCAGACCCAGGCGGAGCAGCCAGCCTGGCAGTGCCAGGCGTTGCTTGGGAAGTGTCAGGCGCTTTCTGATGTGGCATCAAACGCGCTCCCTAGCAGTGAGTTGTTAAGGGAGGCGCAGGTGTCAGTGGGGCGGTGGCTGGCGCCTCCAGGCCAGGGCCTACCTGCAGCACTGACCCGGGCGGCGGCATGGGGACAGGGGATGGCGGCCTTCAGGAGCCCGTGGGCCAGGGCCAGGCGGCGTGCCCTCAGTGGCCAGCCACGCTGGAGATGTCCGTTCCCAAGCACCAGCCTTTCTCCCGGGCCAGAGCTGGCACTGCAAGGGGACGTGTTCTCCCAAGCTCTGGCTGAACAGGCACGAGGCTGGCAGGGAAGCCCAGGACAGTGCGCCCGCCCTGCCCTCCCACTGGGCGCCGTTCAAAGCCGGAGGTGGGCACGACGGTCTCTGTACACCTACTCAGAGCCACAGCCTCTGGCCCTGGCCCCCTGGAGGCCATGATCTGATGTCAGTGGGAGTAACCCTGGGAAGAAGGGGATGTGGGGAGGGCCCTGGGGGAGGGGCAGCTCCACTGAGTCCTGAGAGATGCGTGACCTGGCTAAGGGCCAGCGTGCAGAGGGCCACTCGGGCCCTCGGGGGGCCTGGTTTGGTGGGGGATGCTTGTGGCACTGCTGTCCTGCGAGGCCATCTGATCAGCCCCTCCCCCTCCCACGAGGAGAGTGAGCCTAGTGTGTGTGGGGGGGTCTCAACGCCTCTCCCCTGGATGGGAGGCAGGGGACTTCATGCCGACCCCCAAAGCCTCTGCAACTACTTTCCCACGAGTACAGGGAGGTTCTGGCCCCATTCCTTGCCCCCTCAACTTGTCATGCGTCTCGGAGCTGCGCCCAAGGCCGCCCAGCTGACCGCCCGGGCTCCTAGGCCAGAGGATGGAGGAATCCGTGGCTTTCCTCCAGGGGCCTCGGTGCCTTCAGCTGGAAGATGAGGACAGAGCTGGGAGCTTTTCTTGGAGGCGTTTCCCGGTGGCTGCACGTGGACAGGTGGATAGTGCTTGTCTCGGAGCAGAAGCTGCATCACCAGTGCTCACCTGCTCCTGGCCCCCTGGTCCTCGACACCCCTGCCTGCACCTGCACAGGCCTCGGGCTGGCCCGGCTGGGCCGCAGCCCTGGAGGCTCTGTTGCCTGGGAGTGCATCTCTGAGCAGGCGGAGACTGGGAGTATTAGGGGCTGTGTCCATGTGAAATGACAGCCGTGCCTGCCAAACTGAGAGGACACTGGCGCTGGGCAGGGAAGGCAGAGTGTGGGGGGGGCGTGCAAGGCCCATGACCAACTGCAGTTCCCTGTCTTGTGGCTTCTGGAACATGTACCGGCAGGAGGACCCAGCAGGGGACATCCAGAACGAGGGGACAGGACACTCGGCTTTGGACCAAGGGGACTGGGATTCAGTCTCTTCCTCTGCTTGCAGGGGGAAGGGTGCCCCCAAACTGAATGGCCCAAGCAGCTGGCAGGACTTGGCAAACCCAGAGAGCCAACAATGGGGGAGGGGAGGGAGCGCTGACCCAAGGCCCATCGCGTCCCCACGCAGTGGCAGGTGAGCCTGACGCTGGCCACAAAGACTGGCCAGGGAGAGGGTGCCGAGGCTCGCGAGGGAGCCCTGCGGGCCAGCATAGCAGCCCGTGGTCAGGCATGGCGGGCGGGAGGCACTGGGTGTCTGTGTGTTCTGTGTCCAATAAAGTCTCGTGGTGACCCAGCTCCAGCCTCTGCCTCTACACAGCGCCACGCCCCCTGTCAGCATGGGTGGGTCAAACACCCAGTGTTCCGGGGGCTGTCTCTCACTTTCTCTCCCCTGAGCTCTCAACTGTTTCTTTCTTAGAGAAGTCTCACTCTCTAAGTGCAGTGGCACCATCACAGCTCACCGCAGCCTCAGCTTCCTGTGCTCAAGTGATCCTCCCAAGAGCTGGGACTACAGGCACGTGCCACCATGCCCAGCTAATGTCTTGATTTTTTTTGTGGAGATGAGGTCCCACTGTGTTACCCAGGCTGGCCTTGAATTCCTGACCTCAAGTGATCCTCCCTCCTCTGCCTCCCAAAGTGCTGGGATTACAGGCACGGACCACTGCACCTAGCACCCAGCTTGCTGTTTTTTGGGGTTTTTTTCTTAGTTGGAGTCTCACTCTTGTGGCCTAGGCTGGAGTGCAGCGGCACGCTCCCGGCCACCACAGCCTCCACCTGCTGGACTTAGGCGATCCTTCCACCTCAGCCTTCCAAGTAGCTGGAACTACAGATGCACGCCACCACGTCCCACTAGTTTTTGTAATTTACTGTAGAGATGAGGTCTCACCAAGCTGCCTGGGCTGGTCTCGAACCCGCGGACTCAGGCAATCCTCTTGCCTCGGCCTCCCAAAGTGCTAGGATCACAGGCTGAGACACCACGCCTGGCCGTCTGCTGTTTTTATTAGAGCGGCCAAACGGCATTTCCCAGATAGCACTGGAACCCCCATAAGACCCTCAGGGCTTGCAAAGACGGCCAGACCGGGCCAGGTGGACTGCATGAGCTCCACCGGTCAGGACTGGCTTCCGGGGCTGAGCCTGCTCCATCCGCCTCCCCCGCGGTCCCCAGGGTGATAAACCGTCCCTGCGATCTCCCCTGTGGCTGAGGCTGGAGTTCTGAGGAGCTGAGACTCTTTATTAAGAACGAACAGTCCCCAATGGCTGTTTATTCATAAAACCGATTTGAAGCTTACAGATAAAACAATCCCCTGAGCTTATTTAATAAAACCCAGTCTTTACTGACTGTCCATGCCAGAAGAGTAGTGGTGGTGGTGCCCGCCCCAGCCCCGGTCCCTCCCGCCTGGGGGCAGCAGAGTTTCACAGCCACCCTGTGTGCGGGCAGGTTCCAAGTCCAGGTTCACCAACCTTGAGTCCCACTGGCTTCCCCTCCACGACAGGTTCTCCATCAACCAGGCACCGAGTCCGGCCGCTCAGACGGTTCCACTTAGGCCACAGGATGGGAAAAGGCAGAGATCTGGGGGTGGGACCCTGAGCCAGGCCACGAAGTCATGGATCATGACCACTGCCATCCCCAGACTGGCCGAGGGGGGTCCCAGCAGCCAGCAGCTGTGGCTCAGTTCACAGGACCAGCGAGCATTCAAGGAACCTGGTCACACAGGGGCTCTCAGAGTGACAAAAGCCATGGGCACATGAGCCACAGATGCAGGGTGGCACGGGAAGAGGTGTCCATGGCACAAGGGGGTTGGCCAGGACAGCCAGGGTTCGAGGGCGACAGACTCTAGGGGGGCAGGGACTCCAGGGGGCTGAGACTCGGGGGTAAAGAGATGGGGGGACAGACTCCAGGGAGAAAGGGGGTG
>NW_007246523.1:3877-4824 GCF_000164805.1 Carlito syrichta
GGGGCACAGAGATTCAGGGGGGACAAAGACTCGGGGGGGGGACAGAGACTCCAGGGCTCAGCAGCTGCCAACAGCCCCTGAGAGGCCTGTGCTTGGACGAGGGCTGTCACGGCAGGGACACGACTGAGCGGCCACGGTGCCCCCCCCCCACCATCCCCAGCCAGGTCAGAAAGGGGCGTGACTGCCCAGGGTCGCAGCTGGAGCCAGCGCTCGGGGCACACGTGCCCCTAAGTGGGGGTAGAAGGGCGGGTCTGAGGCCAGGTTAGGGCCAGGACCTAGCTCTGGCTGTGTCACTCGAGTCCCCAGCCTCAGCTCCTCACTTGGGGAACCACCACCCCAGGATGGAACTCGCATCCCCGCCGCCTGCGAGACGGTGCCGGCCGACTGCCTCCCCGGAGTGGCCTCCGCCAGCCCCTCACCCTCCTCAGCCCGCCGCCCGGCTCTGGCGCTGGCCCTGACCACGGGAAAAGCCTTCGCGGCGGGGAGCAGACCCTGCCCCCGGCTGCAGGTGGAGCCCCCCGACCTCTGCTGGTGGTGGCAGAAACCGAGGCACAGTCGTCACCCCCAACTGCTCAAGGGCTCGGGGAGTCCAGGAAGTGCACCTGAAGGCATCCACCGGCCCAGGGGTGCTGGGGAACACCTGGCAAGCCCCTGGAGCAGGGCAGTTCGGTGCCAAATCCAACATCTGAGCTGGAGCCTGGGGTAGAGCAGGTGGGGCCCTGAGGCTGGGCTGGGGCGTAGCGGGGCCTTGTGGGGCGCCTCCTTGCTCACCCAGACGGTGCCCCCACCCCAAATCAGCACCCAACATTCGGGACCTTCCGTGGCCAACCTGAGCTGCGGCTCGGTCCTGAAAGGGATGCCTGGGCCTGGGACCTGGCATCAGAACAGCGCCCCCTACTGTAAGAGGGACGCCAGCGCCGGCTTCATGGGTGTCTGGGACTCTCCCG
>NW_007246523.1:4943-15705 GCF_000164805.1 Carlito syrichta
GGTGGGGGTGGGGGTGGGCAACCTCCCACGCTGTCCTCTCTGGAGGCAGGAACATTAGGCTCATTAGGGTGGGCACCGATGCCCCCGCCAAGGGACGTGGGAGTCGGGGCCGCAATTCGTTAATGACACTGCCGCCCACCTCCAAAGGGCAGCCCGCTTGTCCCTGCCAGCCCACATCCTGCTTGTCTTCGGCCTTTTATCAAAGCCACCAGCACCGTCCCCCTCACCACCAGCGTCCCCAATGGAATCCCAGGGTCAGGAATGTGCAGCAATCAGACGGCCCAGTGGCAAGTGCCCGGAGACCCATATAAAGCCAGGATGACCCGGGGCCATGCCTTCTGGACGAGGACCCAGAGACACGCAGCCCAGCAAGCCCCGGAGTCCAGACGCCCACCAGCCAGCCCCCTGGGAGCAGGCCCGGCCACACGGTGAGCACAGCCGCCCTGTCCGGCTCAGGCCTTTGTCCCACAGGAGCTGGGCTCACCAGGGAGGGCCCAGAGAGGCAGAGACCAACACCCCATCTTGCTGACAGCTGCCCCCGGCCCTACACCCTGGGCTGCCCTTGCTGGTGGGGCCTGAAGCCCTGACCCGTGCTGGGACCCCATTTTCAGCGGTGAGTGCCCCAAGTTTCTACCAGATTCTCGAAGGGGTTCGTGACCCCCAAAGGAGAAGGACCACTAATGCTTTGTTGCAGCAAGACATCTCCCGGTCTACACCAGCAGCGGCAAAGTGCTCGTCCCTGCCGAAGACTCCCCCAGGCCCTGGTGGGAGGGCTTTCCTGGCAGCAGGCGAGGGGGGTCACCCCAGCCCCGGGGACAAGAGAAGCTTGAAGACCTGGATTTGGGGAGAAGTGGGGTTGCACTTATTCTTAGAGCCTTCTAGCTGAGCTCACTTGAGATGCTCTCAAGGGAGCCATTCCTGGAAAGGGCTCTGGGGACTCCCATCCCGTCTTCCCCAGGGCCAGTGCTCTCTCTTCTAGCTTCAGGTTGACTCTTCAGAGGACGAGACAGCTTTGACACCTCCTGGTCATTACCAAAAAGGCTTCCTTTTTTGCGAGGCAAGGGAGCAGCTGTTGCCAACGCAGGGGCAGTCCAGCAGGATCTATTTCTGTTTCAGATCCCCGGAGTATCACTCGGGGTACGGAGCAGCGAGTTAGGGCATGTGTTCCTGAGTCAAGCCCAGTTCTCTCTGGACTTGAACTCTAGCTCTGTCGCTTACAAAGCCCATAGATCCTGGGCAAGTCGCCTCGCTTGTCTGAGCCCGATACCGCCTCTGTGAAATGGGGCTACAGTAACACCCTCTCGTAGGAGGGTCGGGAGGCATGTAGGCAGGTATTTCCCACAAACCCAGCACACCAAGGAGATGCCAGCCATTAGAATTGTGACTCCAAGGCCGGGCGTGGCGGCTCACATCTATAATCCCAGCACTTTGGGAGGCCAAGGTGGGAGGATCGCTTGTGCCCAGGAGTTTGAGACCAGCCTGGGCAACAGAGAGAGATCTCATCTCTACAAAAAACAAGCAAACAAAAAAACAAAAAATTAGGGTGTGGAGGTGCACACTTGTAGTCCCAGCTACTAGGGAGGCTGGGGCAGGAGGATCACCTGAGCCCAGGAGGTCAAGACCATGGTGAGTCATTTTCATGCCACTGCACTCCCTCCAGCCTGGGCCACAGAATGGGACCCCAAAAGACTCATGACTCCACAGCTTCCCCTTTTGAGCTGTGTGGCCCGGGCACGATCTCTTAGCCCTTCTGATAGTTTTGTTGCCTGAAAAACGGGCTGGTGGCACCTGCAAGCAGGTTTGCTACGGAGATGAAACATGCTTTGTACAGAAACTCTTGGCTCAGAGATGGTGCATCGACAGTGCTCACCACGGCTCAGGCAGGCCCAGCCCCGTCCACACGCTGTCCTCCAGGGGGTGTCTGAGTTAGGCCAGGACCACGGAGTCCAATTCTGGCTTTCAGGAGCAGCTCGTGTCCACATTCAAGAGACATTGGCAGGAAGTCCCAGCGAAACCGCTTTGTGAGACCCGTGCATTACCCAGTTGAAAACGACTGATGCTTTTAACTTTCTGTCCCACGGCTGTGAGATGATATGACCATTTTATAGTACAAGAAAAATGAGCCCAAATGCACTTGGCTCTCCCGGGGCTGCCTGGGCACGGCTCTGCCATCCAGCAGCCATGGATTTACAGTGCTAAGTTGCCAAGGCAGTCAGATCCCAGGTTTGCAGGAGAAAGAGAACCAGCCTAATTGCTACCATCAGCTCTTGAGCCTGTAATCAACCAAGCACTGGTTTGCTAGCACACCTGGGAGCCGGCATAGCTGGGCCAGGGGAAATACTGTCAGGTAGTGCATGGCCATGTGGGTGGCCTGTAACTTCTTCCTCTTTCTCCTCTGGTCAGATGATGAGCCCTGGCTCCCTGGCCTGCCTCTTCTTCCTGCCTCTGCTGGGCACCTGCTTGCCTCTGCCGGAGAGGAGAGCGCCCAAGGTCGCCACAGATGGCATCGCAGCTGGGGCGACCTGGGCTGGCCTGGCTGAAGGGCCCCGATCTCACATCATGTGGGGCTCCTCTCGGTGGCCGAGAGCCCCACGCCCACAGGCCCTGCTTGTCATCGCCAAGGAGCTGCGGACATTGGGCAGAGAGCACGCTGGTTTCAGGTTTCGCTTCGGGAGGCAGGAGGAAGGCAGTGAGGCCACAGGCTTCCTCCCTGATGGTGAGAAGGCAAGCGGCCCGCTAGGGAATCTGGCAGAGGAGCTCAGCGGCTACAGCAGGAAGAAAGGTGGCTTCAGCTTCCGCTTCGGTCGGCGGCGAAGGCTGGGCCTCTCGAGAGGGGCTTCTTGGTGAATTTGCCCCAACTGTCTTGACTCCTGTCTTCTCTCCCAGCCTCGAAACCAAGACTCTGAGAAGACGTGGGCATTATGACAGTGAATGATTAGCGGTAGGACTGTGTGCTTACTTTTTTTTTTTGTAGAGACGAGGTCTCGCTCTTGCCCAGGCTGGTCTCGAACTCCTGGGCTCAAGCAATTCTCCAGCCTCAGCCTCCCGAAGTGCTAAGATTACAGGCATGAGCCACTGCGCCCAGCCTGTGTGCTTATTCTTGAATTCCTGCTTTGCTGAAGCAAAAAGCTAGCTGGTGTCAGAAAGCAACCTGCGTCTGGGGCCTGGGTCATCTCGGCCTCCCTCCTCCCTGGTGCTCTGGCCTGGTGGCAGGAGCTGAGGCTGTGACTGGGCGTGGAGTATGAACGGGTAGAGTGCGGCAGTGGGCTAAGTGATTACGGTGGGGTGATCAAAGTCGTGACAGTCTCCACAGGGATCCCTGTAGCCGACATCCAGAGTGTGGCTGTGAATGAGTGCATTCCACTGGGCACAGAGGACGGTCCTGAAAGTTAAAAATGGAAGAAAACAAAAAACCCATTCTCGCCCTCCATGCCATTAATTAATGTAAGATTGACCTGGCAGAAGCCTCTGCTGTGGGTGGACCCCCTTCTGACAGACGTCCTGCTCCAACTGACCCAGTGCTTGCCACGCCAAGAGCCCCCTGGAGATGGACTAGGCAGGACCACACTCCTGCTGTAGCGAGGTGGCATTTGCAGCGTCCAGAATCTGAATGTGTTGTGTGTGTCTGTTGAAATAAAAGTTGTAACAAGTGCGAAGCCATGATGGGATACTGGCCTCTTCCCTGCAGGCCCTCTGAGCTCTGGGTGCCATGCCTCGGGGAGGTGGGAATCCTTTTGCCCGGGCCCAAACACCTTTCCCTAGATCCTTCCAACCGCCAGCTGATCAGAGCAGCAGAGGGCACGGCGCAGGGCGTGTCCTCCTCCTCCTCCTCGAGTCTCCCCCCCTTTGGTCTCCCCAGGACAAGGGACACTCGGAAAACAACTCCTTGACCCAGGAAGGCCCGCGCTCAGCCTGGCGTGGCTGTGGGCCTGGGGCCAGGCAGAGCATCCATTTCAAACGCGGCTTTGGTGTCTCCCGCATCCCAGCCCGTGTCAGATGCGGCAGTCGGAGGCTGCTCACTCCCGGGCCGGCTTCCGCCGCGAGATGAGATGAGAACTCACATTGATGTTGCCATGGCAACGCCTCCCCTCCTCCTCCGAGCTGCTGCTTGCCCTGTTCACAATTGAATAATTTTCCATTGAGCTGTCACAATTAATTGGTGGATTTTTATTAGCCTTTTAGAACCACACTGGGCTGGGCCCAGCTTGGCACCTTGAGTATTTCAGTGTTTTCCATTCTATTAGTGACTTGCGTTCCCGGTGGCGGCTCTCAATCCTCGGCAGCCAGAACGCCACTTCATTAGGGGGTGACACATCTGAGCCGCCAAAGCACTGATCTGACTGGGAACAGAACCGGCGAAAGGCACACAGGAGCAGAGCGCCACCTGAGGCTGAAGTACCCACCTTCCGCCAGAGTGCCTCACTGTGCCCCACACGGGAGCAGGGGGCTCCCCTGGGCTCGGTACATGGGTGCTGTGATGGGGACAAGACAGGGCACCTGAGGCTGGGGGCGTGCTGTCCTCTCCTTGGCTCTGCCACCGTGCGAAAAGAGGGTGTCAGAACACCTCCCGCACAGGGATGCTGTCACCACCTAATGTCCTTGGGGTCCTTGCTGTAAGGATGGCCCTGGCACACACAGGGTGGGTGGGCAGATTCTCTCACCCCAGGGGCGCTCGTTCCACTGGGTTAAGGGTGGGGGGGGCAGCAACCTGGATCAACGCCCCGCAGCTCACTCACTCATAAAGGAGCCCCAGAGAATGTGCTCATCGGAGACCAGGTGAGACACGATGGCCCAAAGACCGGGGGCGGAGGGACCCCGGAGCAAGGTCTCCTGAGTGGCCCTCACATGCCAGCTCCTCCGCTTGGAAAGCAGCTGTCAGGGCTGCTAGGCCCTGGCACCATCCTTGGGTGTGCATGGGCCGGTTTTTAATTTAGCTGGATTAGATTAACCTTGATGGAGAAACCTGGGATAAAGAAAATGGGAGACCTTCAAAGGAATGGGCATACTGTCATTATGCTTTTATCATCAAAAAAGTCAACAAAGCTGTTCTCTCCCGTTTGCTTGTACATTTGAGCTCAATAGCCCTGAAAATCAGAACAGCCATGCTGCTCAGGGCACTGATCCATCACATCCACTCCCACTGGACTTGGCTGAACGTCCCGTCTCACCCCTGCCCTGCTGTCAACCCCTCGGAGCCTGCCAAGGCCTCTGGGCCCCTCACGCCATCCAGTGCTCCCTTGGCCCTTGCTCTCTCCTGGACAGGGAAGATTGCTTCTCTCCAGATGAGTGGAGACTCTCCGGGAGACATTTATTCTGGAAGCAGAGGCTGAGCTTTTGGGCGGGCCAGGCTGACTCCACCTGGCCTGGCAGGTCGGGTCCCGCCAGCCGAGTCTTTGGCTCCAAGAGCTGTTTGCATCTGTTTGCTATATTTACTCAAGACACAACACCGTCTTCATACTGGTGTGTAGACCTGCAGGTATTTAGCTATCAAAATTAACGGGAAATACTTGTATTTTCCTGCAAGCTTGAATATTAATAAATGTTTAAAACAAGCTCCTGGGGGCAGCCAGTCACAGGCAGCACTGTCGTAGGCATGAGGGAGGCCACCTTGGTCTAGCTTTGTCCCAGTGCCCAAGACACTGCATTCATTAAAGGCCCCAAACGTGACAAGGTGCTCTCCGCCCTCCAGGGGAGCTGGGCCTCCACGGAGTTGCTGCACCCACAGCTCTCCTGCCCTCGGGAACACCCTCCTTGACAGGATCACTGACTTCCCTGGTGACAGCAGCGACAGCCACTGGAGCGGGGGGGGGGGGGTACCTGCCATGATGTCAGGTGGCCTCCAGGGATGAGGGCTATGCTGATGGGACACTGTGGGTGGTCCCACCTGATGTTTTCCGTGCTGAGACAAGAGTGGAGTGAGAGAGCCCTGAGCTCAGCAACATGTCCCATGAATGATCTCTGACACCTGTGAGGCTGGGGCTGTCTGTACTTGGTGGCTGGTTCTCTTCCATTATGGAGGAACCTGGCTCTGGAGCGCAGTTCTCCACGGGTCCTGTGGGGGCCATCTGCACTGTCTACGAGTTCATCTGCCATAGTAGGCAAAGGCTGGCACATGCCGTGTGACCTTGGCCAAGTTGCTCCATGTCTCTGAGCCTCGGCTTCCTTACCTGTCAAAGGATGACAGTGACAGAAATGCCCTCCTTGCAAAAAACAGATGTGCAGTTTCAGGCGGCAACGTGGCAGGCACCTTCAGGATAGCTGAGACGCTGAGAATGCTCACATGCGAGCTGTGATTTCAGGAAACCTTCCACCAAAGCCTAACACAAACCCAGAATGTGCGCCACTTTTCAGCGTACAGTTTATACCACTTCACTGAGGGAATACTCACTGGCCAGCATCACTTGGACTAAGAAACTGAAGAAACAGACTGGCCCCCAGACTGCCCTGGGCCCCAGTCAGGCACCCACTCTGACATCCCACACCCCCCTCCATCCTGACTTCTGATGCTCCACGCTAGTTGTGCCTTTAATCAGTGGAAGCTTTCGGCATCACTACTCTGTGTCTGGCTCAATGTGGTATTTGAGTCACTCACGTTGTCATGTGTGGCTGTGCTCATTGTGCTGTCACTCCACGAACACAACACGTTTAAATCTTTTTTTTCTGTTGATGGACATGTGGATTTTCCATTTGTTTGACTTTTGACCAAACCTCTGGGTTCAGGCAATCCTCTTGCCTTGGCCTCCTAAAGTGCTGAGATTACAGGCTTGAGCCACCGTGCCCACGCCCAGCCTTGTTTGACTTTTAAGAAAATTCTTGATCCTTTAGGCTTGCATTTTGTGATAACAATATCAACAGTAGGGGCTGGGCCCTTTGGTGGGCCCGGCCCCTGGGCACTCCTTGGCTCAGGACTCAAATGATCTGGAAACTGTTGTGTGCATGCACATGTGGGCATGTAACTAGGGCTGGGATCCGCGGTTTTCATCAGATTCTTGAGAGGTTGTGATCTAAAAAGGATCAGAAACCACTGTCTTAGAATGGCTGGGCCAAACTAAACTTTCTAAGCTTGGGTGACACACATGAAGACCCTGTGAGAGGAGAAGAGTCTCACACCATGCCAGCACATCCACCGAGGGGACTGGCCTCACTGTGCATGCCCTGACCAGCCGCTCAGTGTTGGGGAAAATGGGATGACAGTGTGCCCACTAGAGGATCCTGTGAATGTCCACACCTGACACAAGGAAGTGGCTGCCAGTTGTGGCCGTTACCAGAATCATTCCGTGTCTTCTTTCAGACTTGGGAGTAGTCACTCAAGGGACAACCCTGTTAGGTACAGAAAAGCCCCAGACGCAGGAGATCTGGTGACCAGTTATGGCTCAACCGGTAATGGACTCTAGCCCCAGCCTCATCTTTGTCTCTGTGAAACCGGAGGAGTGTCTGGCGCCTGGTGCTGCTCGCGACTGTTCCTCGTGAGTACATGGTGATGGCTGCCACCTGCCCTGGCCTGGCTGCTAGTCTCCTATGGCCGGATATGTGGTACATCTCACCGCCGAGGCCTCTCGCGAGGAGGTTTCCCTGAGCCAAGCTCCTCAGTGTGCCCTGGTGAGCAGGATCTGCACCCTGACAGGCCGGCTGCTTGGCCAGGATCATTACCTGAGGGTGTAGCCTGCTTCCCCAGAGCCCTGTCCAGGCCCTCAGCTCAGTGGAGACCGAGCTGGGGCAGCACTCCTCACCCAACAGTCCCCTGGGGTTGTGGCTCAGCCCAGGCAGCATTCCTGGACTCCCGTACCTCCTTGTCCACACGGAGCAATAAGACCTGACATGCAGAACACAAGTACGTGAGGGGCATCTTGGGGCTGAGGGCAGGGTGAAGAGAGAAAAGACATGCTCGGGAAAGGATTCACTCTCTCAGCCAGCAAGAAACTCAGGCCCTGACTTCCTCCCTACGTCAGTGTCGCCTGCTGCTGTCAGTCAGGCATGGCCCTGAAGGTGGCACAACTCCCTTTCAGTGATGAGGACAAGACCTAGGTTGCTGGCAGGTAAGTGCCAGGGGCACAGGAAGGACCTCAGCGGAGCAGGGAAAGTGCCCGTGAGATGGCCGTGAGCACTCAGGACGTAGGAAGCCTGGGTGGCGGGGCGGCAGCTGCCTCAGCTCTGCTCATTTTGCTCAGGGAGACTCAGCCTAGGCCCCCAGGCCCTCAGGAGACCAAATTACTCCATCCCTGCCCACCAGCATACAGTGGTCAGCACAGAGGGCAGGGTCACAGACTGAGACAATCGGCCAAAGATCCTAAGGCTGTAAACACTGATTTATTTAAAAAATACTACAGAGGAGAGATTTGGATTCAAAAAACACAGAGAGGCATATACAGAAACAAAATGTACTGGACCCAGAAAAAAGGGGGACACCATAGGCATTCCAGAAGAAAGGAGGGTGGAAAACTATGTACACATCATTTATAAAAGAGCGCGTCTACAAAAGAGTGTAATACCAAGGCATAAATGTAAAATATAGTGGCACATCATGTTAACAAAGAGAGACCAGTACCTCGTGGAAACGGGCCGTCGGGGACCGGGTGGTGTTTTGCTTTGTCTGCAAGGCCGCTGTCGGTGTCTAGCGCCCCCCTCGGACTGCAGCACAGTCGGGGGGGGGCAAAGAGGTGATGTGTGAGAACCGCAGAAACGATCCAGAGGAAACCATTTCTACCAGAAAAATAGAATACAAGTTCAGGTGATTAGTGTAAAACGGAGCCTGGGCGAACTGCTGGCACAGGGTGGCACAGGGAGCGGGGAGGTGGTTTCCTGCCGGTCTGAGGCCTGCGCTTGGAGTCGGCAGCTCTTCCTGCCCCGAGTCACAGCCTCATGCCTCAGCTCTGGCCTTGGGCAGCTCAGGGAAGAAGACACCAAGGCTTGCTCTCTGAAACGCTTTCTGGGGTTTCGTCTGTGGTTTTCTGAACACTTCCTGAAGACCCCCACAGAAACATTAGGCTTAGTGTTACTACTCATGGTAAATAAGATATTCGCCTGATTCCAGAGTGCGGCTAACACCAGCCAGGGCCTCTGGTGCCAACAGCTCTCTTCCTCCTGTTTGTGTCTGGATGCCTGCAGACAGAGTTTCAAAATGCTTCAAGAACTCCAGAAAGCTGAAGACGGGCTTATTCCAAAGAAAAGGGCCCTGCAAACATCTCCATTCTCTTAGAGGAGCAAGGAGGGGTAGCAGGTGGGGCAGACATCAAGATACCTAGGGCACTGGATGTGTGGGAGCAAGGCTCACCCCGGGCCGCTGCAGACTTGCCTGGGCTCAGTCTGTGGCTAGCCTGGCACTGGCCACACCCTCAGGTGGCCCCCGCTTCCACTGTGCTGAGGGGTTGGCAGTGACCATAACCTGCCACCTTTACAACTCAAGCATCCCGGGCAGGATTCACGGTGCATGTCACAAAAGAGCAAGAACCAGGCTCCAGGGACACAGAACAAACAGATGATAAGGACACCCCCCACACCTCGATTCCCTTCAGCTCCAGCTGTCCAGGACCCAGAGGCTGGTGGCTTTAGCACCCTGTTTTTAACCCAGATCAAGAGCTGTCCACAAGTGAGGAAGTGGCATGTGCACCTGGGCAGTGGAGGCGGCACTGGCTGTGATGCCCTTCCCAAAATGTGGGTCTCGAGACGTGTCTTCTACATGGGAGGGTCAAGGACAAGGACAGAGGGCAGAGGGGCGGCGCACAGGCCTCGGTTCAGGCTTCTGTTCTTGGGAAAATGGGAGAAGGCACAGCCAGGGAGGAGGGTCTCCAAAGAGGATGACGGAAGGGGCACTCCCTGTTGGCCCTCCCACCTGCCATGGCATGTCCAGAGTGGGGATCCACAGATACAACTTGAGGACGATGGCTCGGGCACCGAGCTGGGAGGAGGTGGTGAGGACAGTGGGGGCACACGCAGGTAGTGGGCTGGATGCACGGGCCCTTGGCTCTGCCCGTGCAGAGCTCCTGTCCCTTGTCGGCCCCCGTCATGTCACAGGCGAGCCCTCACGCGCTGCAGGCAGCTCCCACTGCTGGACACCTGGCTTCTGCTACCTCTGGACAATATCGCTGATTTCCTTCACAGAGCTGAGGAGCTTGCTGAAGTCCTGGGTGGCCGCCGTGCCACCGCCTGCTGTTGCAGGGCAGATCTGAAGCTCCCGGAGGTTATTCTCCAGCTTGTTGATGGCCTCTCGGAAGGCAAACTTGTTCCTCATTTGCTGGATGGAATCCACGTAGCTCACGCAAAATGTGTAGAGGTTCTTGCCGGCTTCCAGCACGGCGCTGTGGCTGGCCATCTGCTCAGAGTTCCGGGAGATGGCGAGGCACAGGGCCTCGGTGCTGTCCAGGACCACGCCCTTGGTGATGGCGCCACTAGCAAGCCGCTCCGGAGGCTGGCGGGTTTTCCGAAGAGACACGCGGGTCGATATGAGAGGGATGAAGGCTGTGGAAGATGGCTGGTCCCCAGCCAGGGCTGAGGAAGCTGCTGGCAGCGTGGAGGGTGTGGGGGCGGGGCTGGCGGGGGTCATTGGCAGCTTGGTGGGTTGTGGCTTTGGTGTGGCCGGGAGCACAGGCTTTTTGAGGCCCTCTCCCAGCGGGCTGGGCTTGGCCGCGTCACTGCTAGCAGCATCGGCCAGACTCGCTGCCTTCGTCTTGGCGCTGGGGCTTGGCTCTCCAGTCGCCTCCTGGTTTGGGCTCTGCGAGGGCTTCCCAGGCTTCCCCACTGTGGCTGCCGGCGGGGGCGGGGGGGC
>NW_007246523.1:16085-55306 GCF_000164805.1 Carlito syrichta
GAGGCCTGGGGCCGGCGCCATGGTGACCTGCCGGCGGAGGGGCCTTGGAGTCAGGCTGGGCGGGCTGGAGCCCGGGCTGGTCTCGGCAGCGTCCTTGAACACCTCGTCAGCAGCCTCCTCGCTTCTTTTCGCCAGCCGGGGCGGGGGCGTCACCGTGCCTCGGGCCACTTGGTCAGGTCTGTTCTCACTCGCCCGCTTCCGAGGCAGAGCTGGCTTCTCACTTCTGTGCCCTCCAAATGTGGACGAGTCGAACTGCCTCCCGGTGGACTGCAGGTCCCGGGGCAGCGTGACCGACCTCCACTCTGTGTCCTTGGCCCCATGGGGCACGCAGGAGGCAGAGCAGGAGCGCAGAAAGCGCTTGCTGGAGCTGCTGCCGCCTTCTTCCTCACCGGCTGCCAGGCGACTACCAGTCAGTGTGCTAGATTTTTTCCACAGGTGGGGAGACCGGAAGCCTGAGCCCCCTGACTCCCGGAGGGCTCCGTTGGGGACCCCAGCCCCATTGCTGGGCTTTGGGGCCTTGGCTGGGTCTGCCGTGTCCAAGGGGGTGAGAGCCAGGGCCCCGTTGCTGCTCTCTCGGCCCTCATCCTCGCTGGCCACCCTGCGCTCCGGCTGGCCATCCATCTCCCGGAAGGAGCTGCTGCGCTTGGGGGGCGTGGGGGCCGTCTTCTTCTTCTTCTTGATCAAGGCGCTGAACAGGTTGGTCTTCTTGTCTTTCGGGAGAAGGCGCTCATCTTCGTTCAGGCCGCCATCCGGGGCACCTCGTTCTTTCCGAGGCAGCAGTGGAGACACGGCAGGCTCCTGGTCCGGAGGGTCTGAAACACATCGGAAGAAATGATGGTCCAGACACAGGCTCCCTGGAGGGGCGCCCGGGAGTCTGGCAGCCAGCTCTGCCCCCACTCTCAAGGCCCAGGCAAGCCACCTCCCCCCCAGCTCACCCTCTGCTTTCTCACTTAGAAGTGGATTACAGTGTAGCTGGGAGAATGCAAATGACACACTAAATGTACAGCACGTGTCGTGGCTCTTAGCATACAATCTCTCAACAAAGTCACCGGTGCTGCTAGGATCATCACTAGGAAAGGATTAGGTTTCTGTCCCTGAAGACAGGGGAACAGAAAAGTGGCATGGCCTGGCCTTGGCGTCCCTGTGGGTTTGCTGTCAGGCAGCAGGGCCCTCGCCATCACTCTCTGGCGAGTGAAGACGCAGACAAGGCCGTGCAAGGGGTCAGAACCTGTGGCTCTCCCAACAGCCAGCCGGGCAGAGTCCTACGAGGAACGCTCTGGGCGGATGGGGCCGTGGCGCCGAGGGATAGGGACCACGGGCCTTTATGCATGGAAGCAAGAAGGGATAACCTCTGGCCATTTTAAATGGCATTCTTTAAATATGAATAATAGTTCATAAGAAATCTTTCTGATGCTGCCAAGCTCCCGCTAGTGAGTGACAGAACGCTCTCCCTCAGAGGTCAGCACCTGAAACTTGGAACAGAGGGGCAAGTGTGCACTGATCAGATCCAAGGCAGCACCTGGGATGGTTGAGCCAGGGAGAGCCGAGCACCTCCCGAAACTTCAGCCCGGCGAAACAGGATGAGAGTGCGAGAGGCTAATGAATTATACACAGCTCTTCCTCGGCGCTGAGTGGCTAGCTGACACCCGCGGCTCACCAGGAGATCACATATCAAAACGCTCCTCAGATGAGCCCTGACGGGCATAAACGAACATGACTGCTCGTCACTGGGCATCTAATAAGCACAATGTTCCCACAGTGGCCCCTCCTCCCACCTACTGGTCCACCTGAAGGCATGGAAACCAACAGAAGGATGAGGGGCGATGATGCTGGACAGCCGACAAGCCACAACCTCCAAAGTGAGTAACAGGGGGGCACGGGATTATTTTCTTATGGAAACCTTCTAAATGTGTATTTTGGTATATATTATATGTACCAGACTCCTACGATTGTGTGTGTGTACACTATATATATAAGCCTCACATTTAACTTTTTTTTTTTTTTAACTAATATGGGTACATGATAAAAAAAAATTGGGGTCTGTAGAATCTGCTGTGAGTGAACATTCTATCATACATCTCCTTTTAGATCTGGTTCTGTCCTGTCCCTTTCCACTGCCCAGTCTGTGGCCCCTGAAATCGAGTCCACCACAGCACCCCGGGAGCGTCCACAAACCCAGGTGCTGTTCAGTTGGCCTGCTGAGAACCCAGAAGACTGGTTTGGGGGGGGGGCAACCGCTCAATGGAACTAAGCCTGGCACGTACGAAGCATAAGATCCAATCTGCTAATATTCTTTGTGATAATACCTTGAGACCCATCCCGAGCTGACCCCTCTCCCTCACTGGCCTCAGGGGCAGCACCTGAGAGACACTCTCCCCAGAAACCACGGGGACACTAGCTCCACCCACAGGAAGCTTTTCACAGGCTAGCTCCACCCACAGGTGTCTCCTGGTTCTGTGCTCCAGCGAGCTTCGACCTGTGCTTTCACCACGAGCTGCTGTCTCTTGGCTCAACTTATCACTGTTGTACCCACCCCGAGAGAGCACCACAAATGCTGTGAATAACAGAGAAAGGCAGCCCACTCCCCAGCAGGCTTCAGAAGCATCTCTGCCTGTCACTGACTGCTGGAGCCAGTAGCTCCCGCGTGACTCCGAGGGAGGGACAGGTGCACTGGGGAGTGAGAACCTTTCCCTTTTCGAAGCTGGACCACCTATGGAGGCTGTGCCTGCCTCTCATTTGCCTGTGCTGCCCCGGATATGGCCTATCGACTCTCCCTGAGCCTCTGGCAAGAAGAGTGACATGGTGGCGGACATACCGTTCTCTCCCTGGCCCTTGGAGTGGGGCATCTCGGGCACGTCTGTGGTGTCTCTGTGCTCTGCAGCTCTCCGGGAGGTCCTCGTCTTGGTGGGCAGCTCTGGGGCCTGCAGCAAGGTGCTCACAGCCCCTCGGACGCCTTGCTTCCCCAGTTCCTTTTCCACTTCTAAGAATCACACAGGCATACAAACAACAACCCAGCAGCCATCAGTATCTGTCGACTTGGCACAGTGGCTCCTTTTCAAGATAATAGTGGTTACCTATACTCAGTTTAAAAGAGACATGGATGCTAGAGAAAGGGCACTCAGCATCTCTCAGAACTCTGCAGGGCTGCAGGAGACAGGGAGCCCGACGCTCAACACCTCTGCCCAGTTTTCTGGTTTCCGATGAGACTTGTTGGCCCATGCACTTCCAGCAGAAAGTAAAATAAAGGACCCAGGCTGGAGTCTCACATGGCTGCCCCATCTCAACCTTCCACCCAATGCAGGCCCCTGGGACGGGTACTTTACCATCTGAGATACTGGATTCCTGGAACATTGTCTCAAAAGCTTGGTGGATTTCAGCAAAGGAGGGCCGGTCAGAGGGATTCCACTGCCAACCTGGACAGAGGAGACCCAAGTTAGACCATCTACGAGGACTTGCCTATGATGTGGGGTTAGCAATTCTCAAGAAAAAGTCTGGAGATGGAAGAAGCATTCCAATCTTGCTACCATCTCTTGCTGCAACAAGTTAAAATGATGAATGCCATTGTGTCCTATTACAGACATTAAGAATTTGAAAAGACATTAGCTGCTGGCAGGAATATGGATTGTAAAACCCCAGAGATATGCTGATGGCGAGAACTGCATTTACAAATATATTTTTCCCAGCCCCACTCTAGTAGGTGTAGAAAATTACTAAGCCAAACAGCTCGTCTTCTCTCTCATCCTTGCTTCATGGTTACAACGTCTGAAATCCTCATCAGTAAAGAAATACTAATGAAAACGAGACTAAAATAAGGACTGAAGGGGCTGAGGAATGCCCAGTGTGGGGAGTGAGGGCGGTCATTCTCACACGCTGCTTGCAGACGCATGAACTGGCACAAATGTTTTTGGAAGACAATTTGTAAGATTTACCAGAATGTAAAATTCACAGTTATCTGAATCAACAGTTCAACTTCTAGAAACACCAGCCTAAGCATCTAGAGATCCATTCAGGAGAATGTTTGTGCTTGCCTTGTTTATAATGGCAAAACCAAAAAAACGTGTGGAACAACCAAATGCTCATTAAAAAGAGACTGAAAGAATGAATTAAATCATTTAAAGGAGTGCCAGGCAGCTATATAAAAATAAGAGGTGGGGAGAGGGACAGACAGCTCTGAATATATGGACTTGGAAAGGCATGCCTGATATGTTGCTGAGTGTAGGAAATGATCATATAAATATCTTTTTAAAAAAAAATTTTTTTTAGAGACGAGGTCTCACCAAGTTGCCCAGACTGCTCTTGAGCCCCTGAGCTCAGGCAATTGTCTCACCTCCGCCTACCAAAGTGTTGAGATTACAGGCTTGCGCCACTGTGCCCGGCCACATATAAATATCTTATAAAATACATGATTAAAACATTTTAAGGACACAGTACAAATATATATATGTAAATAATATAAAACCAACTGGATAAACATCACTTCAAGTGTTTAGATATTATAGCAAAATGTTTGAAGGTAGGGTCCAGGGATGTGTGTTTATTAATAAGAAACTAGGTTTGGTATCCATCAATCCCATTTTTGCTTAAGAGAGGAAACCAAAAAACCTCACGTATATACTATCTATAAATAAAGGTATAGAGTATTTTGAGCCCACCTGTTTGAGATCAGTCCGGGCAACTTGGTGAGACCTTGCCTCTACAATAAATAAAAAATCAGCCAGGCATGGTAGTGTGAGTCTGTGGTTCCAGCTACTTGGAAGGCTGAGGTGGAAGGATCGCTGGAGCCCAGCAGATGGATGCTGGGGTGGTTGTGAGCGTGACACTGCACTCTAGCCTGGTCAACAGAGTGACACTCCAACTCAAAAAAAAAAAAGTCTCAGCCAGGCACAGTGGCTCACCCTGTAATTCCAGCACTCGGGGAGGCAGAGGCAACAGGATTGCTCAGTGTTCACGACCAGCCCAGGCAACTTGGTGAGACCTTGTCTCTACAATAAATGTAAAAATTAGCTGGGTGTGGTGGTGCATGTCTGTGGTTCCAGTCACCTGGAAGGCTGAGGTAGAAGGATAGCCTGAGCCCAGCAGGTTGAGGCTGCGGTGACGGTATGCACTCCAGCCTTGGCGACAGAGTGAGATTCTGACTCCAAAAGAAAAAAAAACAAGCCTGAAAGACTGGGTGGGTGCGGTGGCTCCTGCCCATAATCCCAGCACTTTGGGAGGCCAAGGCAGGAGGATCACTTGAGGCCAGGAGTTGAAGACCAGCCTGGGCAACACAGTGAGACCTTGTCTCTACAAAAAAAGAAAAAAAGAATTAGCTGGGCGTAGCGGAGTGTGCCTGTGGTTCCAGCCACTTAGAAGGCTGAGACAGGATAGCCTGAGCTCAGCAGGTCGAGGATGTAGAGGCCAAGAGTGTGTCACTGCACTCTAGCCTGGGCAACAGAGTAAGACTCTGATACAAAAAAAAAAGAAAAAGAAAAGAGACTGAAGATTATGTTACAGTAGTTGCTTTTGAAGACTAAAGGAAGGAAGACTTTAGTATTTTATGTATACGCTCCTGCATTGGAATTTCTTGCAACGCCCACATACACTTTTTCAAGGGGGCTGGGGGAGACTCACATGCTCGCATGAGTTCGTAGACCTTCTCCGGGCAGCCTTCTGGGCGTTCCATGCGATAGTCTTTCTCCAATAGCTCATAAACCTGGGACAGGTCAATCCCTGGGTAAGGTGACATGCCATAGGTAGCAATTTCCCAAAGCAATACTCCAAATGCTAAAAAAGAAAGAGAAAGGCTGTTCAAGATGTGTAAGATTTAACCACACTGCATTTAAACTGGGTTACCTGTGCAGAGTCTTCAGAAGTTATGCCCCAGAAACAGGTCAGGCATTGATATCTTGCCAGGCTCTTAATCACCAATAGCCCAGGACAAAACAGGACAGAATGAGCCTTTAAGCTTCCCCGTTCCACAGACTACAACACGTTGGAGGAGAGAAGATGGCTGGGTTACCAGTCCCTCTGGGGTCTCTGAGGTAATGTGACTTTCTTGCTGAGACATGTGGAGGGAGGACACCAGTGGTGAGAGTCAGACAGCTGTGTTCTACTCAGAACCGTGTAGCCAACCAGCTCTGTGCCTAAGACTGGCTGCTGTTCCTTTCTAGGTGTACAGGACTATCTCCAAGGCCCCTTCTAGCACTAAGAATTTCATGAAAATCTTATGAAATCTTTGAACGTTTTGAAACCCTCAAACTAGGGCCTTAAAATAAAATTCCTTTTCCCAAGAATAAGGGCTCCTTAGAGAAACGAGTGATTCAGGTCTAGGGCAGGAAGGAACCTGGAATATCTTATAATTCCAGACAGCATGGGTAACATGTCTACAGGGCAATGCCAAAAGGCCTAGGAGTTGTCAGGCGCGGTGGCTCAGCCTGTCATCCCAGCACTTTGGGAGGCTGAGGCCAGAGGATTGCCTGAGCCTAAGAGTTTGAGACCAGTCTGGGCAACTTGGTAAGACCTCGTCTCTACAATAAGTCAAAAACTTATCTGGATATGGTGGCATGTGCTTGTAGTTCCAGCTACTTGGAAGGCTGAGGTGGAAGGATCACCTGAGCCTAGAAGGTCGAGGCTATGGCGGCTGTGAATGTGCCATTGCACTCCAGCCTGGGCAACAGAGTGAAACTCTGACTCAAAAAAAAAAAAGCCTCGGAGCTAATTTGAAGTTCCCATTGCCAAAGATGAGACAATCCAGATCTCAGCAAGGAAAATACATGCAGTGGACTGAAACACATCAAATATATTTAAATCTAAGATTTAATAATACTATCACAATGGGCAAAAAAACCCCAGAAACCTAACTGGTCACCACTGAGGGTATTAAGAAACCAAAAAGTTAATTTCAAAAACTGGTAAACAAAGGCAAAGAAGCAAATTATTTATCTTATATGAACTGACCCACTGAGCAACCAAACAGATGAGGGGCAGTTTCTTCTTATAGAAGTACTCCGCTAATAAACAAGAGAAAAATGACAGAATTAGAGAATTATCATCTGGCAACCCCTAGTCAACTATCAGATCTAGGCACAGAAATTGCTAAAAATCACAAAAGAGAAGATCAAGCATTGTGCACCCACTGATGGAAGAACACACCACCTCCTCTGATGCATCTCACGACAAGAAAAACTATCAAACCTGAATGTGAGCAAGCTGTCTGGATGCACCCGCCCATTTATGGAGAATACTGAGGCCAGGCAAATATGTTAAACTACACGGTGGAATACAAGAGCAAAACCCAGAATGGGAGAAACTCTATGGAACAAATGATGAGTTTCTTCAATAAGTAGAGAGCACAGAAAATGCAGAGATGGAGGAGCTTAGATGAGGGGAGACTTGAGGGCCGACCCATGGATGCACTTTGAATCATCTTTGGATCTCAGGTCAAACGCACAGTAAAAAAAAGGGAGGAGTAATTCTTAGGGTTCCACTGAAAACTTCAGGATAGTTGATAGGTAGCAATGTGGTTATGCCAATCAAAAAAAGTCATCTTTAAGAGACCCATAAAAGAATATTTATGTGAAAATAACATTTGTGATGTGCTCCCAAACAATAAGTGTCTGAGCCGGGCTCGGTGGCTCAAGTCTGTAATCCCGCGCCTTTGGGAGGCTGAGGTGAGTGGATTGCCTGAGCCCGCGGGTTCGAGACCCGCCTGGGCAGCGAGACCTCATCTCTTCAATAAATCAAAAAATCAGCCGGGCGTGGTAGCGCATGCCTGTAATTCCGACTACTTGGAAGGCTGAGGCAGAAGGATCGCTGGAGTCCAGCAGGTCAAGGCTGCGGTGGCCAGAAGCGGCCACTGCACTGCAGTCTGGGTGACAGAGTGAGACTCCAACTCAAAAAAAAAAAAAACCAAAAAACAGTAAGTGTCTGGCGGGTGGGGAGCAGAGGACGCATGCTCGCCACGAGGTGATGCCTACTGAAGCTGGGTGGTGGGGACGAGGGGAGCTCATTCAGTGACTCCATCTTCTTTAGTGCAGGTTTACAGTCTGTCATAACAAAAAGTTTAAAAAATTTTAAAAATTGTCACATGAAAGTTCTAAACCGTATTCCCTGCATAGAGGAAGATTCTGGGTGCCTATAGGGTTGGCAGCTAGCTGCCCCAGCAAAGTCAGGCAAGCTTGGAATGAAGACAAAAAGATGGTAAGATTAAAAAAAGAAAAAAGCCGGGCATGGTGACTCATGTCTATAATCTCAGCACTTTGGGAGGCAGACGCAAGAGGACTGCCTGAGCCCACGGGTTCAAGACCCGCCTGGGCAACATGGTGACACCTTGTCTCTATAGTAAATCAAAAAAATTAGCCAGGCGTGGTGGTGCACGCCTGTAGTTCCAGTTACTTGGAAGGCTGAAGAAGAGGGATCGCTTGAGCCCAGCAGGCTGAGGTTGTGGTGCCTTGAGTATGCCACTGCACTCCAGCCTGGGTGACAGAGTGAGACTCCAACTCAAAAAAGAAAAGAAAAGAAAAAAGAAAAGAAAAAGAGAGAGAAAGTAAGTTATTCTGGACTAGGTATAGTGGCTCATGCTTGTAATCCCAGCATTTTAGGAGGTGGAGGCAAGAGGATGACTGAGCCCATGGGTTTGAGAACAGCCTGGGCAACTTGGCAAGACCTCATCTCTACAATAGAAAAAAAAAATTAGCCAGGAATGGTGGTACACACCTATAGTTCCAGCTACTTGGAAAGCTGAGGCAGAAGGATCACCTGAGCCCATCAGGTCGAGGCTGCAGAGGTCATGAGTATGTCACCACACTCCAGCCTGGGCAACAGAGACTCCGACTCAAAAAAAAAGTTATTTTGTATTACTTAGGAAGAAAAGCCTCACTTTTACTTCATTTTGGAAAGAAAACAGAAAAAAAAGGATTTTAAAATAAAGGATGAAACAAAATAAGGAGAATGAAGAAATGAAGAAAAAGAAAGGGGTATAAAAAAGCCAGGAGAGAAAGAGAAAAGCCTCTGCCATGGATGTGGACTGTCCTGGTGCCCAGCAGCTCTTACCCCAGACATCAGACTTGATGGAGAACTTGTTGTAGGCCAGGCTTTCAGGTGCTGTCCATTTGATTGGGAACTTGGCTCCGGCGTGGGCGGTGTAGGTGTCCCCTGTCATTAACCTGCTCAGGCCAAAGTCAGCCACCTTCACCAAGTGGTTCTCCCCCACCAGGCAGTTCCGGGCAGCAAGATCTCTAAGAAAGAAAGAAGCTCATCCATGAGAACTCCTGGCTGACACCCCAGTTTCACAAACCCTCTGCTGCTGAGCAAAAGAGCAGTACTGGCAAGGGGAAGCTTGAGTCTGGTCCCCAGAAGCTGTGCCACTGCCCCACTGGGGAGGAGCACCAGCTCCTCAGCACCCTGAGCTCCCCCAGGGAGAGGCAGCAGGGGCTGGGCTGGGAGCCGGCTCCCTGGCCCCATGACCTGGAGCTAGTTAATTACCTTGGGGCTCAGTTACCTCATCCGTAAAATGAAGATGATAACAGTGGCGCCGACCTCTTAGGGGTGTTGTGATGGTAATGAATTAATATGCAAAGTGCTTCGACTGAGGCCTGGAGAGCAGCCAGTGTGTGGTTACTGCTACACCATTCCAGGCAGGGGCACACTTAGCCTAGTCCTTGATCACCAGAAACTTCCATCAGGGCGAGTCTCCGCATGTCCTATTCAGACTCGACAGGACAAAATAAAACAAAGCCCACGGCATTCTTTACCTAGCCTTGCTACCTACCTTCCTCCTCCTTCCTGATGCTTACCCAAATGCATCCCCAAACCTCTCTCCTACATAATCCGCTGCCTCTGCCTCCTGTGTGCCCAGGGAGGTGGGAGTCTAATCTGTGGTTCCTGAACGTGAGCCATGAAATCACAGGCAAACTGGAAGTGAGGAACGAGAAGAGGCTGCAGCTGAGGGCGATGGCGGCATAAGATAGCGTGATCATCGGCAATGAGAGAGAAATTAAATACAGAAGAGTTGTGCCTAATAGGATTTGGGTAAAGCAGTTTCAGTTTGCCTGAATGAAGAAGGAACAGACCTAGCTATGCACAGCAAACCAGAAGTCAAGGAATCTCAATTTGCAGCATCAGAGGGTTCACTCTCCTGGCTGCCAGGAGCATCTGGATCAGCTCTCACGGAGCATGGAAAATCTGTCTTACAAGGAGCCGCCAGCATTTCACACATGCTACTCTTATGCCTCGCTATGAAATCTCATGTAGAGGCTTCACACTCGAGCTAATTGAGTAGGAAAGGTCACGATGGTGGCGTGGAGACATCCTGTATGAAAGGCTCCGGCAAAGCCCATCAGATTCTGTCCTGCACAGGCTAGCACTTTGCTAGGAAGCCATTTCCACCAGTGAAGAATGCAAAGACCAAGATAATTGTGGCACACTTGAAGGTCAGAACACTCCAGGGTTTAAAACAGCAAAGATGCTTCATTTAGGTCTCCATATATACAGCCCTGACAATTGTGGAAACATCCCTGAACCAAATGACAGGAAGTTCAGTGGAGAATGAAATGCTAATAAAGAGAAAGGAGGATAAAAACCACACTCACTTAAACATGCATGGGCTGTTATCATGAATGTGTCTAAAAGCAATGGCAACAGCTCCCAGGAAGAGGTCATTACTGATGGACACTGGCCTCGGCGGAAAAATGAGCCCTCCATTCAGAGGGAGCTGTGATTACCAGGAAGGACGCCTTTATGAACTGCATTTCATACTCCACTTAGTCCAAAATGGCTCGGAAGTGAAACACTTCTTACCCCGGGGATTTACAGCTCCGCTGGTCCAAGGTCTAGGCCTGGCCGAATTTAGCCCTGGACGCGTGCCTGTAGAGTCAGGAGCCTTGCGTGTGCCTTTGTTCCAAGGTCCAATGTGCTGCCAGCACTACAGTTAGAAGCTGAGCCCTAGGACCTCGTGGGCCGGGGCCTTTCGAAAAGGCTGCCCTGTACCCGACTCTGCAGTTCAGCAGTTCTGCGGTTGGGCTGCTCCGCCAAGCCCTACCTGTGGATGAAGTTTTTCTTCTCCAGGTACTCCATGGCTGACGAGATCTGTGTGGCCATGTAGAGCAGCACCACGGCGTTCACCTCCTGCCGATTGCACTCCCTCAGATAGTCCAGCAGGTTCCCATAGGTCATGAACTCGGTGATGATGTAGAACGGGGGCTCCCGGGTGCAGACCCCTGCCAACAAGACACGGGTGGCTTCAGCACAGGGCTCCACTCCTTAGTGACGACCGTCTAAAGAAAAGGCTTCTGACACAGATTCGGACTCTGCCCCTGAGTCCTGGGCCCGACTTCTAACATGGCTCCGAGCACCTGTGGCTTCAGATTGTGCTCCCGTGGGGTGGGGGAGCCCTGGCCATGCTGTTTTCTTCCTCTCCAGACAGTGAACTTGCATTTACACAGAGAGACTACCACTGAGTTCAGAAGCAAAGACCAGGCCCCACATGAAATGACCTAAGCCACTGTGAGCTGCCCTCAAGTGGTTACATCTACTTACGGAGTCACTTTAGTGAGAAAACTCTCGAAAATTCTCAAGTTTTCAGAAGCCAATTTCAGATTTGCATTTGACTGATTTTGGGTATCCATTTAAAGCAATCACATGTTCTCCCTCTCTGATACACACAGGTACACATGTGTACACACACATACACATGCACAAACACACACACCAGCCTCCTTACACCAGTGGCTGAGTGTTGGCAGAGTGCTGACGTCCGAATGAGAGCCTTCAAGGCAGTGAGCCAACCATCACTTCCTTCCCAGCACCTGGTCGCCCCAGAGGGAATGGGTACAAGCCCCACCCTCCAGAGTGCTGTGCTTACTCACCGAGGAGCTGCACCAGGTTAGGGTGTTTGATTTCTTTCATGACTGCAGCCTCTTTCAAGAACTCTTCCACCTCCATGGTGTCCTCCTGCAGAAGAAAAGGAGTGGTGAAATGGTTGCCGCAAGCAGGTGGGAAAGTACAACTTGAATCGTTCATACAAGTTGCAGCTTCGACTTCGTACACTTGTCGGGGCTACCTTTTCTGATGGCCACATGGTTCGGGCCAGGTGATCATCACCCCTAAGGCACAAAGCATTTTCCCCTTTGATGCTGAACTTCTGAATCCTCCCCCAAGGCAGCAGGCCAAAGCTGGCTTGCACATGCTGACAACTTGCTTCTGGTGACTGCTATGCACACCATATGTGTTTCCCCACCTTTTGGAGTTTGTGGGGGTGGGTGAGATGTGCAGTGGCAAATACTACATACACGGTACTGCTTCCCTGAGGAGTATCTGGTTTCCAAGGGGTCCTAACATACTTGGCATAAGCAAAGAATCGCCTGAAGAATCTGAAATGTGACCGATTTAAGGGAATGACACCTTGATGGCAGAGAGACACACCGCATTACCGAAGAATGATGCCTCCAAACATGGCAGCCACAGAGGAGGCTGAGCTGCTGCCGCATGTGGTGCACGGGGCTCTAATGAAGCAGTTGCCACTATCTGTCAGGTCAATTACTCAGATTCTAGAGTAATCCTCACCAGCAGCTCCCCTGACAACACATTCACAAGTGTCATCAGTACACGTCACGTGCTAACAAGTTCACAGTATCTGAACGCCAAGGGGGAGCAAGCTCTCGGCAAGTGCCCAGGACGAACAAGATGCTGTGTCTCCACTTCCTCACATCTTTTCAGCCTACGTCAAATCTGATGTTCTGTGATGCCTCATCCTGGGGTTGGCCCTATCACATAGAGCCTTGGCCTTGGCCTACATGGCCAAGCCTCTTTTTGTCTTTAAAGGAAAAAAAAAAAGCCACCGTCTTCTGAATCGATCATCCAAACAAGAGGCAGGTGGGTGCTGAATGGTCTGTCCCACTGTGAGCACCTGGCTACAAAGACCACCAGAGGAAGTGAGATGCCTCCAAGTTTCAGCATGAGTCTGACTTTGAAGAGAAATGGGGGATGGGGAGCGAGCGTCATGAAAATGTGGCTCCCCAAGAGGAAGGCTTTCTCAACTCTCTGTTAATGTGGAAGCTTCTATTTCCCTGCCCCTTTGGGAGACAAAGTGCTCTGACTGTCCTCACTCACTGGGGGCTGCCCCATCCGTCCCCCTGACACGGAAGAGACGTCCAGAGGACAGGCCAACCTTTCCTCACAGCTTTCCTGCTTGGGTCAATCCTGTTTACAAGCGAAGCATGACCAATGAGGCTATGTGTCAGCCCATTATCTCCCAGCTCTGGGCTCTGTGAGACTGAAACTTAGAAGCAATTTATTGCTCTTTAAAAATGGTGAGCAGCTCTTAATGTCAATTACACATCGTTGGTAGTCACTGTGCCAAGCTGTACAGGGGAAAGAACTCATCCCTACTGCCCCCATTGGCTGTTGAATTCTTCTGAGCCCTCTCTGCTCCTTAACATGCTCAGCGGACCATGCTGTTTTTGGCACAGAGTGCTGTGATCTACCAGGGTGACACGCTAATGTCAAATGCTGGGAAGCGAAGTTTGCCAGAATCAGGGGATTCCATGCTGCTCACGTACAGGACTGGGCTTTAAGAATCTTGCTTGGCCAATAACATGCTCAGAAAGTGCCTCTCAAATGAGGCTTTCTAGACAAGTGTTTCAATTTTAAAGCACCACAGAATAAGCCATGCACAGCAAAATCATTTCGGATCCATCATTCGCTTTTACAGCTACTGACCCTTTTCTAGAAGACCCGTGTGAAAAATCCTGAGGGGCATGAACACGCAAAAGGAACAACATGGTTTTCAAAGGCATCTCTTCTCTCTCCCGTCTCTCTTACACACTCACAAGGAAAAGTAGAAACAGTTCCTTGTGTTTCTTTCAGAAAATCAGTGTGGATTTGTCTCCCCCTGCTGGAATCAGACTTAGTTCAATTTATAGTTTAGATTGTTAATAGCAACCTACATTTGTAGTTGTTTAAACTGGAAATATCCCTGATGCGCTCCCATGACATTCCTTTATTTTTTATTTACTTTTAGTTCCATTTGTACAGTAAAATAAAATGAACTCAGATGAATTAGGGTGAAGAAAATGCTTTGAGTGAAAACTGTGAATTTTCAGCCCAGTCTCTTCAGTGCTGGTCAGGGAGAGAGATGGTCAACTGGCCTCTCTTTACAAGCACTTACTGGCCCGGATAATGAACATTCTGAATGGTGCAGCAGAGTGGCTAGGAGACTGACTTATGAGTCCGACCTACCTAGCTCTGATGCTGTGACCCTGGCAAGTTACTTACCCTCTCTGAATCTGTTTCCTTATCTGCACAGGGGAGGGAACATCTGAATTTCCTCATGCCCAAACAGTGCCAAGAGCAGTGCCTGAAATGCAGCCGATACTGTCTTGGTGCTCACTTTGTTACTACTAAGACAGCTGAACTCCATTCCTGAGCAGACCAAGCGTTCAGTGTAAGAAGGAACCACAGCTTGTATGAAACAAAGGCTGGCTCTTTAAAGGATGCTACACTATCTGTATTATTCACAGGTACATTCTCCCACACTTAACATCTCCCAGGTATTTCCTAATCGGTTTCCTCCTTTTTGTTCACCAATTTTAGGTATTTTACAGCCTGAAAAAGAGTTTTTAGAAATGGCTCGGCCTCCTGGCAGTTTCTGCACAGACTTTAAGCTCTCAATACCCTCTTCTCAGCGGGGACTCCGGGCCCTACTCTTGTCTACAGGTAGATCAGTTTCCACTTCTGTTTCTAGCTTTTAGTCAAAGGCTAGGTAAGCAAGGTCACAAGCACAGCGATGTGCCATCCTTTATCTACCAGGTAAACCAGGATCAACACGATGAAAAACATACTGGAGAGACAGCACAAGGCTTCCAAGTTAGACTGAGGACTGCGGTCCCCACGCCAGATATAAGACTTGAAGATCAGGCAAAAAGCCATGAGGGACTACCTCACAGGGGAACCCCTGGAACTCTTGTCCCCAATACTGCGACTGCATCAAGCTCCATGGCCCAAGGAGGACCCTGCGAAGAATGATTTCTTGCAAGAGCAAGTGTGACAGGCCGATAGCAGGCTCTGAGATGTGTGACCTCTCTCTAACATGTAGCCCTCGTCGTCAAGTCAGACGGCTGCCATGTGTCTGACGCCAAGTACTAATACTGTCATGGAGCCCTGCCTTCCCTGCTTGTTTCTGGAGCTCCCCCAATAAAACCAATTTCCTGAGAGAGAGAAAATAAAACCAAAACACACTGTGCCGGGGGCAGTAAACAGGCGCCTTCTCAACATGGCCGGTGGAGTGCAAATTGGTGCAAGCTCCTTGGAAGGCACTCGGGCAGCGTGATCAGAATTGTAGCTGCACATGGTTTCTGATCCACCTGGACAGCTCCACGTGGGTGCAAATGAGGGCAGTCCCTGTGGCACTGACTGCAGGGCCAAAATATTGGAAATACTGCCAAGGCCCAGGGAGAGCTGGTATGTGCTACAGTATGTCGGCACAAAAAGAAGACACCCTCATGTAGATAGATAAGGAACGACTGCCATGATATACTGTGTGGACAACAGAAGGTACAGAGTGGTGTCTACAGGAAGATGTCATGTTAAAAAGGACACACACACGTGGACTCAAGAAAACACAAAAACTGGAGGTACAAGAGTACTATGTGCACAGAGCACCTATTCGAGAAATATGTACTGTATGTTATTTCCCACTGTTTTAATAGTAAATTTGTCAGTTAGTTCATGAGTCAATCTGAATGCCACACGAGATGAAAGTAGGTAGTCTTTTCCAAATTCTATTACTTAGAGAACTGTTGCATAGTAAAAAAATGACTTACAAACTCCTGGAATACAGTCCAGCTAGTTAGGAGGCTGAGGCGGGAGGATCGCTGGGCAACACAGTGAGACCCCCCCATCTCTCCCCAAAAGGGAAGCTTCTTGTACATGACAGCTGGTTCTCTTAAGCACACCCTGCCTTAACCCGGATAGCAAACACATAGGTACAGCAAAGTCTATGCCCCAAATACTGCCAAAATCCAAACGAACAGTTCCCAATGGGCCTTGGCCGTCACTCCAGTTTCCCACTTCTCCTTCTCATATTTGCTTCCCGTCTTCCTTCTGTCTGGAAGGTACATGACCCAGTGCCTCCTTTCTGGCTCAGTATGGAATGGTGGTGGTTAAAAGTAGGGTCTCGCTCCCCCTGCTGGTTATGGAGGCTTCTGATTCTGCCCTTGGAGGGATCAGCGATAGGGCAGGACAGGAGGGTGGGAGACTAAGAGACCCGGAGACCTGTTGAGGGAATGGAGTTGGGCTAGAGCTGCAAGGGTTTTTCAAGAAGTTCTGAAGAGAGAGGTAGATCGTAGCTACAGCCTGTGAGGGAAGTAAATGGGAGAGAGGGGGAAAAGGTGATTTTTTTTTTAAAAGGGCATGACTGTGGTTGATGTATATTTTTCATGGTGTCTGAAGACCAAGAACCCGAGTTACGATCAAAAAAAGGAAAAGGAGAAGAGTTGAGCTGTGGAGTCAGGTGCCTGGGTTCAAATCATGGCTCTGTCACTTCTGGTGTGTGAAGCCAGGCCAGTCATCTAACCTCTCTCTGCTTCCGCTTAAATGTTGATGCAGGCGGAGTGGCCCTCAGCCGAAATGCCTGAGACCAGAAGTGCTTCAGAGTTTGGACTGTTTCTGATTTTGGAATATTTATTTTATACTTACTGGGTAAGCATCTCGAGTCTGAAAAGCTCCAATGTACATTCCTTTGAGCATGAGATCGGTGCTCAAAAAGTTGCAGACTTTGGAGCATTGTGGATTTTGGCTTTTCAGATTTGGGGTGCTCAACTTGTAATATCAGTACCCTTCTCTTAAGGCAGTAAGGAGTAAATGAGATGTAATATGTAATAAGCACTCAAAACTCTGCCAGGCACAGAATAAGGGCACAAGAGGTGATTATCATCATTGTAACTTAAAACACACTTGGGCCAGGCTCCGTGGCTCAGCCTGTAATCCCAGCACTTTGGGGGCCAAGGCGAGTGGATTGCCTGAGCCGGTGTCTCTACAATAAATCAAAATTAGCCAGGCGTGGTAGCACACGCCTGTAGTTCCGGCTACTTGAAAGGCTGAGGCAGAAGGATCGTCAGAGCCAGCACGGCAAGGCTGCGGTGGTCGGGAGCATGCCACTGCACTCCCGTCTGGGCGACAGAGTGAGACTCCAACTTAAAAAAATAAAAAATAAAAATAAAACACACTTGAAGTCCTCAATTTCTATAGCTTTGATATTGATACTAATCTTACTTGACAAATAGGCAACATACCACAGGGATGTTTTTGTGCAGGGCAGGCAGAAGGAGGGACAATTTATTTAGCAGTTGCTTAGTACCATACTTTCAGATAGCATACTTCTAGGAAGAAACATGCCAGCTTTTCCCTCCCTAGAAACCACTTGGGGAGGATAACTCACAGAAATCCAGGCAACTGGAGCCTGCAATGCCTTTCTAACTGGGGAATCCTAAGACAATCAGGATCTTTGGAAGGGTTATCAAAAACATAGTAAAAAGAACAACCATACATGGCTGTCCAAGCATATTCTGACTCGGGGGTGCGAGGAGACCCCTACCACACCGAGCGCCCGCAGGATCCCTCCTCCGACCCTCCTGCAGTTGCTCAGAGAAGAACGCCGTGGCAGCGTCCACCGAGGTTTCCTCAAATACCAAGCTATGCAAATTCAATCTCTTTTTAAAGTTTCAGACCAGCCTTCACCGGCTGAAGTCGAGTGTACTTTGTGTAAATCCTGGGAAATGTGTGGTAAGGCCTCAGTCCTTCCCAGTGCACCAAGCTGGTCAAGGCCCCGTTGCTCGGGCCTGGTCTTCAACTCCGTCTCCAGCTGAGGTGCTGGAGCCCAGGCACAGCCCTCTCCTGCGCGCCTGTGGTTGAGAGACACGAGGCAACAGCTGTTTCCTATGAGGATAGTGAACTAAACTGCACGTGTATAGAGAGATAGGCACTGATTACAAAACGCAGCATACAGGTATACAAATCTGTTAGCCCAAAACCACAGGCGCCTGACCTTTGACAGATTGCTGTGGTTCCCATCACAAGCCACTGATCACCAGTGCACTCCAACACCACCATCTCAGAGAAACTCACATCGAGTCATGTTTTTCTTGGGCATCAAACCTCTCAGCGGTGCCCTAGTCAGAGTTCAAGGCTGCTGAGGCTTACGTGCTCCTCTCAGTCTCTCTCCTGTGGCCATGCCCTGGCTCGCAACTGCCCACACGTACAGCTCCCCAGTCCTCCCCCTTGTACCCTCTCATGGTGGTGGCTCTGACCATGAGCCTCTGCCACTGCACTGTTACCCTGGTCCCTCTGCCTGTTTCTCCTACTACCTGGACCGCCCCCTGCCAGAGGTGAGGAACTCGGACCTGTCCTTTTCATTTTCTTTTTTAAAGTAGGAATTCATTTAGAAGACAGGAAAACTCCCAGCAGCGGGAGGGAGCCGGAATGGATTGCCCCGTTCTTTTCATTTTCTAATCCCAGTGTTGAGCCCAGGATCTGGAAAGGAGTGAGGAACTCGATCAGTATTTATTCAGTTAGTAAAAAGTCCTATCTGGGAAACAGTCGAGAGTCCTCAAGGTGATCCTGAACCATGCTACCCTCTCAAGTGCCAGTCCTGTCCTGAAGGCTGGGGCACACGTTGAATATGAGAGTCAGAAAGCCACCTGGTTCTAGGACTAAAGAAAGGGATCTTTTCTCCGAAGCAGTCACTTTATACCAGCCAGAAATCCTATTTCCTATCTCACAGAGCCTTTGAGGGAAGGCATCAGCTAAGTCCGAGTACCTGAAAGGCAAGCGCATTGGCGGAGCCAGCTAAACGTATATGGCTTTTGAGACACACACGCAAACTTGGGTCTGTTTTTCCCAGCAGTGGGTGTTTCAGGTCTTTTTCTTTGCTGGTAGCTACAAAAAGGGGCTCCCTCTCTAGGTGTCTGTGCACACGTCAATGCACTCACAGCTCATTTAAAACAAGTGAAAATAATGTAAGTCAACACTAGGGGACACTCTCGCCACAGGGAAAAGCTCAGATCACATTTGAAGAAGCCAAAGGACTGAAAATGAAAACTTCCTTTCCTTGGTGTCCTAAGGATTTCAAAGAACTTAAAAAAAAAAAAAAAGTCTGGAAACTACAAGCAGTATTCATTAGTCAAGAGAGTGGAAGTTGCAGTTAACAAGAAAGAATGGGCTGTGTGTGAGTTGGTAAAAAGCGAGTTTCCCTGACGCCTTTCTAGCGGGTACTTCCTGCAGGAGTCTGGGCACAGAATGGGAACCTGCTGGGAACACCCAATGCACCTGCCTGGAGGATCTGCCAACAGAAAGTCACAGACGAGTCACACGTGTCTTGGTTAAACCTTCTTTCAAATCTCAGAGAGCTTTTTTCCTTCCTTTCCTTAACTCTCAGTAGGAAGCGATCTCCAAGCCACTCAAAAGAATAGAAACCCACGGCTTTAAAAGCCTCTTGCCATAGAATGAGGAAACTTCTCCAAATGACTCGGCTTTTTACACCAAACCCCTCAGCACGCGTTGGCCCTCCCCATGTGTGGAAACACACTGGGATTATAAGAATGATCAACTCACACAAAAGAAACACCCATGGTGTGAGATGGAGGAGTCAACGACCTGGCCCTGCCGGAGCCCTCGCCTTCGGCCCTCGTAATGTAGCTCTGGAAGCGCCAGTGGCCTCCTTACCCCTCTAGCGAAGGCATCACAGCAGCCCTGGCCTACCTTCAAGGTCTTCACCGCCACCGTCAGGTTGTACTTCTTCCACACACCCTCGTACACCTCCCCGTACTGGCCTCCGCCCAGCTTGTGCTTCATGGTGATGTCTGTGCGCTCCATCTCCCACTTGTCGTAGTTGGGAGACACGCCGTAAACAGTGGGCTTGTTGCGCTTGGGGGCTGGATAGTGGAGAGTGGTGATGAGCCCGTCGGCCACTGTGGAATGATGGTGAACCAGCTCGGCCAGCGTGTTGAAGCGGCTTTCTGAGGAGACGTAGAGCTGAGGAAAGAGGGAACAGCTTTCAGCCCACAGAGAGATGCAATCGCCATCACCTCATGTAAGCCAGTTTGAGCTTTAATTTAATGCACATCAAAACCTCAGATAAATGGCTCTCCATACAGGACTGAGTGTTAGAACACCACTTACACTGTCTTTGTCTACCCAGGCTGTAACTTGCTCGGTGAGCAGGAAGACATAACAAAAGGACTCGGGGCCTTTGCACCTGCTACCGTTCCCTCAGGCTGAAATCCTCAGCTCCCAATCTTCACCCATCCACCCTCTCTTACCATCATCTCAAGGCCAGGTGAAATGCCCTGAAAACCTGGTCTACAGTCACCCCTGGCAGGAGTCATCAGTCCCTTTCCTCCCTTCTCTGCACTGGGCTCACTACCAGTCGGTCAGTTCCTGTTCATCTGCTTAATTACCTAACAGCATGGAAGCTTCATGAGCTCTCCTTTTTATTCCTGTGCCCCAATGTTGAAAACATGAAATGAGTACATAATAGGTATCAATAAATAGCTGCTGGTTAAATAAATAAAAAATAGAACTTAATATTTGCTGACTGGGAAAAACAATCATTATAATTAAAAATGGATGAGCCTAGAATGTTACAGTGATTGGAAGATAAAAACCACTATACCCAATGTAAATCTCCTTTGTACCGCTACCCCTCACCCTGGGCTGAGCAGGAAGCATCAGAGGCCAATGCCTGCAGATCCCAGGGGTCTGCCCACTGGGATGCCCGCACAGCACTATCCAGGAGCAGAGCGGGGCTTGAAAGGCCCTACAAAGACTGCACAGCCTTTTCCAACACGAGGAGGAAAGCATTAATACAAAGGGTTTAAGATGCAAGAGCACTGGACTCGTGAGAGACCTCCGGCGGGTGAGGAGCTGTGCGCGAACCTTCCATGCAGAGTTCCTGTCTGGACACAACCAGGCTGGAGAGTAGGGGGCACACAGGCTGGCAGACAGCAGCAATGTGGGGTGGAGGGAGGCCTACTCTTTTCTTCCTCTTTTGTTTCTTTCACTGGTTCGGCAAAGGAACATTTCCTTACCAAAACAATCCACATTAAAATGCACACAAAACATCTGGGCTCCAGGCACACAACTGAATCTACTGGCTTGCTCAGGGTAGCCAACCATCACTGAAGGTGGAAAGAATACTTAAAATCATGAGCAGGCATCCAGAAGCCCTGCCCGAACTGCAAAGGTGTGGGAAGGAGGAACACAGACCAGGGACTGTGGTAACACTTGGGGTGAGAGTTAAAAAAAGGAATAGGAGAAGACTTCAGCTCTAACTGTGCTATCTCATCACTTAAAAAAAGAAAAGCGAAGAAAAAGCCTGGAACACACATGGCAGGGCCAAGACTTTGTCTGCAGGTATGTCAGGCACCAATACTTTCTGTATGCTTCTAATATTAGATCAGAAAAATCTTTTTAAAAGAAGGAAATAACAAAATAAACAAGTTGATCCCATCTGTAACTCTCAAGAGGGTAAAAAAAGATTCAACAGGGAGATGGGGGTCGGTTGGTCAGTCTGTCTCTCTCTCCCCCGCCTCACCTTTGTTTTGCTTGGGAAGATGACACAAATGAATTCTTAGAACTCAGGCAAGCAAGGGCAAACTTTGGGTTTGCAATCAATTGGTAACAATCCCACCAAAATAAAATTCTGAGAGATCCCAAGACTTGTCCAGAAAGACTCCTCATGTGACGACTGTGGCCCAGGGACACTGGCTTGTCGCTCTGCAAGATGGTGCCTCTGAATGGCATGACTTTCCAGGAGGAGGTGCCCTCCTTGTGTACATCAGAGCACTGAAGAGAAACCTCTGAGTGGGCTGCTCTGGGGACTCGCAGTGAGTCACACTGAGACTCATGAACGTGCATGCAAGAGTGCGGGGGAACGGAAGTCGGCAGGCCTCATGCTTCAGACTTCAAGCTCACACACTCATGTCCACACGCTCTCCTCGGCGGCAGTCCCAGACACAAGTGCTGTTCGCAAAGAAACCGAGACGGACAGGACAGCTCCTAATCCCCGTCCTCTCTGGAAACACCTGTCAGCTGAACAGCTACTTCACAGTGGGCACAAGTGCTCTAGCCCCTTTTCCCTCAGGTTAGCTCAGCAGAGGGAGCTTTCCCTGCCAAGGGCTGTCGAAGCAAGAAAAGTCGCTCCGAGAAGACATCTTGGAATCAGAGTCCCGCCCCCACCTTGGAAATCATGACACAGTGCGGGCCACAGAGCCCATGTGGCCTGTGGGGCCCTGGGGCAGAGTCCCTGGGAGCAACACTCATCACCCGCTTCTCCCGTCGGGGTGAGCAGCACAGAGGCCCGGCAGGCACGCTCACCACCGCGGACCACGTTCTCTCGCTCCAACGCAGAATGAGAATGGCTCCCCCAAGCCCCAGTTGATACAGAGCTGGTTCTTGGGCTCATCTGATTCCCTCACAGGCTACAGTGATAAGAGTTCAGAGCTCCAAGAGGCTTCACTGGATGGGCAGACTCCATCCTTTTCAGCAACTAACTTTACAGACCCTATGACTCAGCACATCTTTCAACATAAAGCTTGCACACCAACACTGGCTCACTGCTACAACTCCTCTCCCTCCAGTGCCCTCACGGCCACTTTCCCCGCATCCCACGAACAGTCAAGCCTGGTGGCTTCCTTCCGATGAGCTCCAGTGCTTGCGCAGCATTTTGCTAGTGGAGTGGGTAATCATCAGGAATTCACGGCATGTTCATGAAAGAAAGTCAAGTAAGTGTCACGACTGACATGTCATTATGCCCTGCAGCCGGCTCCATAAACACTCAGGGTGCTCAGCCAGGGCTGCCGCCTCTTCCTAATCAAGCATGAAGCTGAAAGATGGGGCTTGTCAAAGAAGCTCCTGGAAGTGGCTTCCTCCTGGCAGCCATACTCACAGGCTTAGCAGAGCCCAGGTCTGTGGAGCCTCTGGGCACCGTGGGCCCTGGAGTCCCACCTCAGACACACCGTTTACTGGCTGCTCAGCCAGGAGGTGAGTTCCCCGAGAGAGAGCTGCTCACAGACCAGCAGGAAGGCAAGCCCCACGGACACAGAGCATTCCATGGCTCCTCTGTCAGGCAGCGAAGCTGAGTGTTTGTGGGCTGATCAACCTGGGGCCGCAGGCTGCCGAGCTGCTGTCAGAGGGTAAACCTGAAAAACCCAAGTGATGAGATGGTCCCTTCCTGCCACTGTGCTAACGCGTAAGCCCAAATTCTACTTCTGTTACCCTGAACCTGTCGCTTCAGGAGACCATGAAAATAAATATCAACTGGGCCTGTCTTTCAAGAAGAGGAAAAACTCTATTGAGAGCTAGAAGGAACTGAGGCAGCTGACAGTGGCATCTTACAGGAGTCAATGAGGCACAGACACGGATATTCAGAACCATTTAGGGAGAGGGTGGTGCAGAAAAATCTGGCTTTAATTCTGGTATGTCAACAGAGGATTGCAAACTTGGGGAAAGCATCGTAAGAACAACGATCAAATCCTAAGCTATCTGAAGACTTGAGATTGTCAAGACTCCTAGGAAGCAGCAGTGGCCCAGTCTGGTACCAGCCCTTTCAAGAGTCTAGCCTCAAACTCCAAGACCACAGCTCTGGGCCCTGAGCCAGTGGCCCTGGAGGGACAGAGATGAGCCACACGTTGCTGAGAAGCTCAGGACATGAGGAGAGAAGTACTAAAAGCCAAGAGGGTGGAGGCAGAGAGAAATTCTTTGGGGCCTTACAGAAGAATCTACTAAATGCAGTTGTTTTTCTAAAGATTAAGTAATTTAAAATAATAATTAAACCCACCCAACCCCAGCCTGTCCCTCCTACCAATCTTTCACTGTCCTCTTAGAAGTCCAAAAGGACCGCATCAGAAAAAAGATGCAGATGACTTTGACTTTGCGGGTTCATTTCAAGGACTGAGAAAAAAAAAAGAAACTTTCATGACTCCAGCCTATTTGTATCTGCTGAAGAGTTTGGCCACCTACTGGATGAAAATATGGAGTCCAAGTTTGATGACACTGGCATGAATGCTGTGGCTGACAAAGATAATGGAAGTCTCAGACAGCTGAGATGGGAGGCTAAACGTGATGACCGGCTATACAACAGAGGTGTGAAAAGTAGCGCCGAGGCAAAGAAGAGGAGAAAACAACTCAAAAAACGACAAAGCCAGGAAACAAGACCTCCTGATGTAAACTACAAGTTAAAACTTAGCCTCTGGCCGGCTCAGTGGCTCAGCCTGTCATCCCAGCACTTTGGGAGGGCGAGATGAGTGGATTGCCTGAGCCTGCGGGTTCGAGACCTGCCCGGGCAACCTGGTGAGACCTTGTCTCTATAATAAATCAAAAATTAGCCGGGTGTGATAGCACGCGCCTGTAGTTCCTGCTACTTGGAAGGCTGAGGTGGAAGGATCGCCAGAGTTCAGCAGGTCGAGGCTGCGGTGGCCAGGAGCATGCCACTGCACTCCAGCCTGGGTGACAGAGTGAGACTCCAACACACACACACACACACACACACACACACACACACATTTTAGCTTCTAAAAAAAAGAAAGAAAGAAGTGCATCAGATTCTGCTGTGTGAGACCATTTGCCAACACCGAGCCACACTGGTTACCACACCGCTGCGGTAGCTCCCTCTTCTAACGCTGCTAGAGGGACCCAATCCCACCTGACACATCTCTTCAAGTGTGGCCCTCGTGAAAAGGTGCCTCCATAAGTGGACTGCTAGATGGCCCTGTGGGCCAAGAAGCCCCCGGGTGTGCAGACAACAAATGGGAGTGTCTTTGCCAGGAGGGAGGAAGGCAAGATGCCCAGAAGAGTCTGATGAGTGCCCAACAGTGGGCACTGCCTGATGAAATTAGCTCCCTGTGCTCTCCCTGGAATGAAAGGAACCCACCTGGCACCTGCCGGCTTTCAGACAGAGGGGCTGGCATCCTCTCTGGATGAATCTTGTGAATCACGTATCCCATATGCAGGCCTTCCCTTGGCCCTTTGGACAGCACTTTAGACCAGCCCCTCGCAAATGAGTTGTCAAACTAGATCATGCCTGCCTGCATCTGTTCCAAGGCTGCTGATTAAACAACTCTAGGGAAAAGAAACCATTATCCTGTTCAGTACAAGTCTCAAGTGATTATCTCAGTGTGGCATGGCTTGCCTTGGATAGACAGCACAGATGGGAAGCAAGCTGTCTGTTCCAGAGAATCTGCCCCACGGGCAGTGCACTGGCGTTCTAACTCACTAGGAAGGTACCCTTGTGATCTGAAGACTCTTTAAAGGGCCCACCACCCTAGAGTATATCTTGCAGAATGGAAGAAGCTGGCTCCACATCTGGGATCAGGAAAACAACCTAAACGCTAACCCCTCTCTAGGCACAATCCACAACAGGCTCTGCTGTCTGGCATACAAACCACAGTGCTGGTGCTAAAGACATCTGCAGTGATGGAAAACATCAGGTACGGGCAGTGAGGCTTAGCTAGAAGGCTCTGAGACATTCGAAGAAAACCAACGAGAGCACTTAAAACACAGGTATATATACATGTCTGTTCAATGTGCTAGGACAGCCAGGAAATGTTAAAAATACATTAAGAGAGTCGAGCTCGGTGGCTCAGCCTGCAATCCCGTGCTTTGGGAGGCTGAGGTGAGTGGAGTGCCTGAGCCCACAGGTTCAAGACCCGCCTGGACAACTTGGCGAGACCTCATCTCTACAATAAATCAAAAAATCAGCTGGGTGTGGTAGTGTATGCCTGTAATTCCAGCTACTTGGAAGGATGAGGCGGAAGGATCGCCGGAGCCCAGCAGGTCGAGGCTGCAGTGGCCGGGAGTGACAGAGTGAGACTCCAACTCAAAAAAAAAAAAAAAAAAAAATTAAGAGGAGGCTAGACCTACCACATATTCAAACACAGTATAAAGCTACAGAAAGAAATAGTTTAGTACTGGCAGAGGGATCAACAGACCAATGGAAGAGAGGTTTATAGGCCTAAATCCATATGTATCTTTAGTATAGATTTCTAATACAATATTGGAGGATAAAGCTAAACTTAATAAATGGCATGAAGATGACTCCAAATATGACACATGCAAATTAAACACAATGAGATGCCACTCTACCACTAAGCACAACAAAGATGGTCTACAAGTTTAACAATAAACTTGGTGAGGGTGAGAGGAAACAGGCACTTTCACATGTTGTTTGTGAGAGAAAAGACTTGTGCAACTTCTAGAGAGGGTGATTTGGCAATAGCTATATAAACTTTCTTTTTTTTTTTTGAGATGGAGACTCAATCCATTGCCCAGGCTGGAGTGCAGTGGCACACTCGCGGCCACCCCAGCATTGCCCTGCTGGGCTCCGGCGATCCTTCCGCCTCAGCCTTCCATGTAGCCAGAACTATAGGCGTGCGCTACTATGCACAGTTAATTTTTTATTTATTGTAGAGATGAGGTCTCACCAAGTTGCCTGGGCTGGTCTCGAACCCACAGGCTCAGGCAATCCACTCGCCTCGGCCTCACAAAGTGCTGGGATTATAGGCTGAGCCACCAAGCCTGGCCTATACAAACTTTCAATGTACATGACCTTCAATCACCTCTAGTAACTAATTTGCATATATTTACACTGTAGACAGAGAAATGTACAGTATATTTTCAAATGGTAGGTCTATGAAAAACTCTAAAGTAAAAGAGGCTTTAAGGGATCAGTGTCTTGCCCGAGAGCACTAAGAGCCACTAGCAGGTCTATGACAAAATTTAGTGAATTGCGGTATCTGTCGTCTCTATTTTATCTAGAGATAGGGTCTCCCTAGGATCTTGCTAGGTTGCCTAGGCTGGAGTGCAGTGCCAGTCACAGCTTACTGCAGTCCTGAACTTCTGAGTTCAAGGGATCCTCCCACCTCAGCCTCCCAAGTAGTTATAACTACAAGTGCATAAGGTATTTGACTAGGCTGGTCTCAAACTTCTGACCTCAAGCAATCCTCCTGCCTAAATCTCCTAAAATGCTCGGATTACAGAAGTGAGCCACCACGCCTGCCTTGATCATAATTAAAAAAAAAAAAATGAAATGGAACAAAATGGAATACAAAATATCAGAGTGCATTATAAACAGCAAGGGTAATGTTTCACAAAACTTTTGTTACTAGTATGAATACTGAGCATTGATGAAAAACATGTTTTTCTTAGAGTGGGCTCAGATTTTTAAAAAGGTCTGAAAGCTGCCTATTCATAACAGCATTATTTACAAAAGAGGACCCCCCCCAACCAGAAGTTATTTATAAAAAATTGTTTATTTATTCTTACATGTTTAAACTTCAGTCACCTTCAAAGTACTCGTCGTTTGATGCACTGCACCTATTGTGACATTTTTTCCCACTGTTCAAAACAGTTTTTGGACTCATCAATTTGGATGCCTTTTAGTGCTTCTACTATTTTTTGTTTCAGCTCTTCCATATTTGCAAAACATTTCCCTTTGAGGACATTTTTCATCCCAGGAAAAAAAAGTCACTTGGGGTAAGATCAGGTGAACAGGGAGGGTAGGACACAGGGGGCCATGCCGTTTTTGGATGCTCAAGGATTGCTTGAGCCAGGAGTTTGAGACCAACCTGGGCAACATAGCAAGACCTTGTCTCTACAAAAACTCAAAAAGTTCCAGCTACTCAGGAGGCTGAGGCAGAAGGATCACCTGAGCCCAGGCAGGCTATGATGAGCCACGATCGTGCCATTGCACTCCAGCTTGGGTCACACGGTGAGACTCCAACTCAAAATAAAATAAAATAAAATAAAATAAAACAATACATTTTGGGATTGTAACAGAGCTGCCCTGTTCTTATTAACGGTTATATAGCATGGATGAACCATCATTTATTTAAGCAGTTCCCTCCCTACTTGCCAACTTTCAGGTTGTTTCCAATCTGTTATTGTCACATGAGAGAGGACCCCCAAAAAACAAAAAACCCCAAAAACCAGGGGATTATCTTTTGGAGGGTGCGCCCCTTGTAGTAAAGGCTTTCCCCACTAGGTAAGAGTTCTAGGAACCCGTAAGTATCAGTGTACCAGTTTATATTGTTGTGGGAGACTGTGTTCAGCTTCAGTGAGGTTTTTTTGGTGATTCTTTCAGCATGTTTTCATTTCACCCAACATTTCATGATGGGTGATTAGCAAGTACACCTGCCCACACCACGCTGAGTATTCAGCAGTTTTTAAAACTGGGATTACAAGTATGAACCACTGCACCTGGCCCAATATGTATTATCAAGTGGGAAAAAAGCAAGATGCAGAACAATGTGGGATACGCATCATCTGTGTGTCTTTTTAAGTATAAGCATATATATGCCAGGTAACTCTGGAATAAACTGGTAGCACTGTATCATCTGGGTGCCACCTATAAGAAATTTTTTTTTTTTTGGGTAAAAGAATCTTACTGTAAGAAGTATGTGCAAAATCCAACAGGTATTCCTCCTATTTTAAAAAACTGCTGGCTGGGTTGAGTGGTTCATGCCTGCAATCCCAGCACTCTGTGAGGCAGAGGCAAGAGGACTGCCTGAGTCCAGTGGTTCAAGACCAGCCTGGGCAACTTGGCGAGACCTTGTCTCTACGGTAAATAAAAAAATTAGTTGGGTGTAGTGGTGTGTGCCTGTAGTTCCAGCTACTTGGAAGGCTGAGGCAGAAGGATCTCCTGAGACCTGAAGGTCGAGGCTGTGTTAGCACGTGATCATGCGACTGCACTACAGCCTGGGAGACAAAGTGAGACCCCGACTCAAAAAGAAACAACAAAACGTCAGCAGGACAATAAGAATCACATCAGGCCTGAAACTTGTACTATCACGTAACCAATGCTCAAAAGAGGGTCTTCATAAAGCTAACAGAAAGATTCCTGCTGTTTACATGAAGACAGTTTAAATACTTCCTTGGCTGACTTCTGTTACAATAACTTATCAGTCAGACAGCAGGCTCTCTGTGTTCTCCTGGCCAAGGACTACCTACTGCCACCCCCACCCTGGACCCACCAGCTTCCTTGCCAAGCAAGGGTTCCCTGTCTGGCCCCTACCTTGCCATCAGAAGCAGTGTTGATCCGGTAGTGGTACACCCTCCCTTCATATCTCAGTGAGATGGACCTCTGGCCAGGGCTGCTCTCACTCTCCCGCACCAAGAAGCTGCCATTGATTCCACTGCTCAGCAGATACTCAGCGGCGTTGCGGGACACAGGCCCATGGTACCAGGAGTGTTTCTCCAGACTGTTGACTGGCGTGATGTAGTTGCTCGGGACCCAGCCTTGGCCATTTTTGGTTTGGGCTTCACACCATTCCCCATTGTGATTGTAGCCTAAGACCCGGAGCTTTTCACCTTAGAAGAAAAGAACCAAATCAGACACACCAGCTCTAAAAAACAGTTTTTTTCTTTTTCGTTTATTCTTGTAAGATTACTAAAAATCTCCAAATTCCTAAATACTGATTTCATTTGAACAAGTCCACATAAATACATGTACTCATAAGAGTGCAAGAATGCATGTTTACATATGAAGTTTCCTGTGTGTACTGAACCTACAGGTAAGCATACAGCCTCAGTTTTTAAAAACCAATTGTATTTACTCAAGTGCTCTCTTCCTTTTTGCTGAGCGCGGTGGCTCACAGCTGTAATCCCAGCACTTCAGGAGGTAGAGGTGAGAGGATTGCCTGAGTCCAGGGGTTCAAGACCAGCCTGAGCAATTTAGCGAGACCTTGTCTCTATAATAAATAAGAAAAAAAAAATTAGCCGGGCACGGTGGCACACAATTGTGGTTCCAGCTACTTGGAAGGCTAAGGTGGGAGGATTGCCTGAGCCCAGCAGGCCAAGGCTGCAGTGGCCATGAGTGTGCCACCGCATTCCACCCTGAGCGAGTGAAACTCAGACTCCAAAAAAAACCACAACTTTTTGGGGAAATAATGCTTTTTACTTGAAAAAGTGCTTTCAGTAATTGTTCCTGCTGTCCTTTCAGTATGAAAAATAGGGAAAGTTCTGTTTTTGCTTAGGACAAAACAGGACAGTTCTGGACAAGAGCTCTTTAAAGAGGCGACTCCCTCAGCAAGACGCTGTTGCTGCTGTGGATGTCTCTGCATTCTCCACTTCACAGCTGTGCTGTCACTGAGCAAAGAGTAGCAGGTCAAGCTGTAATTACTGGATTTCTGCTTCCCACAATCACCACCAGTTGCCCACAGTCCTGTACCTTTAGTGATGCTTAGAGTGTTGTCCCCACTGGCCACGAAATCATATAGTGCGACGAAGAGGTTGGGGTCATTTTCACTGGGTCCCGCGAGAAGGTTTTCCTTGGAGTTCCAACGGGCAGCCTCGCTCAGGCCTTGAGGCTCAAAGTCAGACGCTACTGGCCTCTGAAGGGCTTCTAGAAGAGAAAGAGGAACAGAAGAAGAAACAGGAAGAGAAGGAATTGGAACAAAAAATTACTCTTATTCTCAGGAGCAAAAGTCTTTGCTTCCAACATTAAACGTTCCTAATTTATTTCATTTTTAACATCTGAACACACCATTATCAATCTAAAAAAAGTGGTTTTAAAAAAACTCTCTCTTTACTAAATCTTGTGAAAAACACTAAGTATTTTCATTCTAGGGTGGTAATTGCTGTTCCCAAATAGTTTAAGCTTTTAAAATTCATTAATTCAGCATGACTGTTGTCAGAAATGGAAAGGATATCCTCATATGTATTTGCCCTTGCTTAAAATATGAAGGAAAAGTTTCTTGCTTTAAAACATATTAAAGTGTTTCCAAGTTAATATATGTACATACGTTAAAAAATCAAACCATACGGAAGGGCCTAAAAGGAAGGACAAACGCTTGCTATCCCTGTTCCCTTCGCCCCTAGAAACAACAGTTGTTTGGTGACCATCCCTACCTCTCTAAGATCAGCTGGCTCACCAGGGCCCTGTACCCAGCCACACATTTATCCCTTCACTGACTGCTCTCCCAGCTCAGACAGCATAGCTCTGGGACGTACTTCCCAAGAGAAGGGTATTAACATCCCACCCTCCCTTCTCCCTACGCCCACTCTCAAGCATGGTCTTATACTTTTTTACCTTGTGGAAATTAGCAAGTTTTTCCTATTCTGTAGTAATGAAATCTTCCATGTTTTGTCTATAACAGATTCTGCAAGTTGGAAATCAACCAACAGCTCTTATATTAGAAAATGTGTAAATATTGTTTATTATAGGGTCAAACAGCTCATTATTTTTGCCTGAAGTTTCTTCTTGCCTGTTTTTTCTTGAATAGTGTTCAAACTCTCTAGAACGTCCTTGTGATAATGACAATATGCAGAAGGGTTCTTCCAAACCAGCAAATCTACTCGGGTGGAACTTACAGTGGAAGAACATTATGAAGTGAAATCCAAAATATTCATCCAAGGAACTACAATAAAAAAATCAAACTTCAAGAAAAAGGAGGAAAAACTTCAAATCTGAAAAGAATGGAAACATCTACCATATGCTGAGGCAAACACAAATGGTAACCAAACAAAATATTTCCGTTTACCTTCTCTATGGATTTAGAGGATCCCTGTACAACTTTTCTTGGGCAATAACACCCATCTCAAGGATGGGCCTGATTCTGCCTTCACTTCAAAAAAACACAGGAGACACCTAAGACACCTGAGAAACTAGACTAAACTTCCAGAAACAAGACCAGAAAACTTTAAGAAATAAGTCTTTTCTAATACCTCTTTGGAATAAATCAATAGAGCAGAAATAATGAAGGTCTTTCAATTCCGGCTTTTTTACTACTAACTGAAGTAAACCTTCAGGAATTGTTTTTCTGAAAGAGGAAATCCCAAATTACGTTATTATGACAATTGGTAATTTCACTTTATGAATCTTGTTGGCAGAGATAATTTCAAGGAAGAAGGTCTTGTAACACTGCCACCTCTGAGAAGGCAAAAACAGCTTAGTGATGTGTTAGGCTCCCTTTCTCCAAGTATCTACTCTGACTCCAAAAGTACCCTAGTGCCATGAAGATCAGGATTATTAGTTAACCAAAAAAGCTGGTAGAGCAAGGAATCATATCTTATTAAAGTATGTTATCCCCACCCCCACCCAGTACACTGGTTTGCTAGTCTTAACTGCAGAGCCAAGGACTGTCCTTTGGAATGTGGGTATGTGATTAGTGCTTGATGTGGTATTCGTTTGTGAGTCCTACCTAAAACGCATCATCTCACTTCCAGTTTCAACTTCCTGCAGGTGGAAGGAAAACTTGGAGTGATTCACCATGCATTCCCACTGCAGAATCCTTCAAGATTTCTACACTCCATTCCAATTATTACAGCTGTCTTACACTTAATTCTGTCAATGGTTTAAAAGTTATGCTCCTTCACTGAGTCTTTCTAAAGCATTCATCTTATTTTTCATAGAAATAATTCTCCTTTCACACTTATTTCATTGGTTTCACACTAATCAAGTAATTCCAACAACATGTATCTGAAATAAGCAGGCTTAGAAACAAACACAATTGACTGCTAGTGGACGGGAACGTGTGCAGGAGCAGGAAGAATACAGTGGTTGCCCCATCGTGGGGACCAGGGAGGCCAGTCTCAGGAGGAGGTGGGGAGTGGCCCTATTGTGTGCCATGGGAACCAGGAAGGCCTGTCTCAGAAAGAGGTGGGGAGTGCTGGTCAATTTAGCAAGTCAGTTAAATGGATCCAGTCAAGAGCTTCTGTTGTTGTTATATTAGGTAAAACTGTCAGGCAAAGAAGCTTTAACATAAGAGAACTCATGTACCAACAAGAAAAGATAAATCCAACCCCTATGGAAAAAAATGGACAAAAACCATGAATAGGTAATTCACAGAAAATTAAAATTACTGTTAAATTTGTAAAATGTGTGAACCCTCACTAGTAATCAAAGAAATGCAAATTCTTCATCAAATCTGCAGATACATTTTCTTGACACCCACAGCGACAATGAAATGGGCACGCTTCATACAGTCCTAGTAGTGGTTGTATGAACTGCTGTAACATTTCAGGAGGGCAACTAGAATATGAACCAAGAATTTAATAGTCTTTGATTTACCTCTGGGAACTTATCCTAAGAGAGCCACACCATGATTTATACATACTGATTTCAAATAACAGCACACAAAAAGGAAAAGCACAAAATATCTATCAACACAAGTAAGTTTATGCTCCATTCATAAAGTAGAATATATTTTAAAAGTTACTCAAAATATTTTTGAGTAAATATATTTTTGGAAAAAATATTTAATGGCTTGGGAATATATGCATAATAATATACTCAGTATCACCCAGTATATACAGCATGATCCCGATTTTGCAAAAACCGGCAAAGACCAGAAGGAACTTCACCAAAATGTGAACAGTAAGCTCAGGGTGGTAGGATTACAAGCACTTCAAGTTTTCTTTATTCTTTCCTATATTATGTCATATTATATCTATATTATATTTCTTGCAATGAATGTGGATTGTTCATTATCAGACTACAATTACAAAAGTAGAAGAATACCATGACTAGAAGCCACTGAAACTCACTAAGTGATAATTTAACGTGGAAAAGTACACTGGGGAAGGGGGCCCGCCCTCCAGCTGTCCTGAAAAAGCATTTGTGCATTTCCTTTCCACCTCGTGGCCGTGAGCTTCTGACTCTAAAGGCCAGGCCCACACAGGAAATTAAACCAAAGTCATGAATACAGAAATGCTTTTCTTCTCAAATGCCATTTGACCTCTTGTATCAAACATTCTGCAGCATCTGGATTTGATCAAAGTTACATAATCGGGGAAGTGGCCTGGAAAACACCTGGAATAAGCAGAATACAGACACCCGCCCAAAGGTGACCATCAACTGGAGGGATGGGCGAGAGTGGGCCTGTCTCTGACATGCAGACAGATGCTGGGAATTTCATGCAAGAGGATGAGGCTTTTGTTAGGAAGGAAAGGGCCTCCCACTGCTTTTTGATTCAACAGGACGTCAGGCAATCCAAGGCAGTCTCTAGATTTTCCTTTCCAGTTCTTGCTCTATTCCACAAATGAATGGCCGGAGTCCAAAGGGAAGCATTGCTCATGCATGCCTCTGGATGGAGATGCTGCAGTGTAGCCACAGGCCAACACCAAAACCTTCCAGTCAATTCCCAGTCCAGGCTGATGTCAAAACTGACTCACAGTGCAGAAATGCCAAATGACTTGCTTCATTTCATAGTGAACTATGCTCGTCAACCTTAAAAATGATTACGGTTTACAAGGCTGGAGTTGCAGAATGTACTTCAATCTTTCTTGCTTAAGACGCGAACTTTCCACCAGTCCCAATGTCAGGAATTAGACTCCTAAAGAAGTCCAAAGGCTTTATTCAAAAAGTTGCCCCCAGTAGTTCCCTTCCTCTGTTCTTCCAACAGAACTGTTGGCCATTGTTAAGTCATGGAGAATAAATGTTAGCATCTGCAATCATTCTCAAGTTTGTTTAGTGAACATTTTCTTTTTTTTTTTTTTGAGTTGGAGTCTCACTCTGTCACTCAGACTTAGCCACTGCAGCCTCAACCTGCTGGGTTCCGGCGATCCTTCCTCCTCAGCCTTCCAAGGAGCCAGAACTACAGGCGCGCACTACCACGCCCGGCTAATTTTTGATTTATTGTGGAGATAAGGTCTCGCCAAGTTGCCCAGGTAGGTCTCAAAACCTCGGGCTCAGGCAATTCACTCACCTCAGCCTCACAAAGCGCGGGATTACAGGCTGAGCCACCGAGCCCGGCTTGTTTAGTGAACATTTTCTGCAGCGTCATTTTTGAGTCAGATTTGAAATACATTTAAGATCAGGAGTTTCAAAAGTGCCTCTCACCCCATATAAAACCATTTTGTTATTTCACAATAATGTTAACAAAAAGGTTCCACCCACCACACTCAGAAGTCATTAATTAGCCAGCAAAGTACCAGGAATGGTTGTATCTATAAAATCCCTCCAAACCTCTGGCTATGAGTATCAAATTGTTTCAAAATTTGATAAGAACCAGACCACAAAACTTACTGGGTCTGTGCATGATTAACTTGTTTGGACAGTATTCTAAAAAAATGGTTTGGGCCTTTAAAGTATAATTTAAGGATCGTCTTATATAAAAATAATCCTTTTTCAAAGTTGTGAGTCACTGATCAAAAATGTTTACAAAAGATTCTCCGATATGGCATATCTAGTCTAGACTCCATGGGACACTGACAGACAGTGAGGGGAGTGACATGCCCATGAACCCCAGGGGCCGGCCACCTCACAGTCCCCAGGCGAGGAGGTTGCATCTCCAGGAAAAACATCCCCAGGAAGCTTCCTTCCTACCTTCCTGTTGGCTCCTATGCCCAGTGTCACAGTTCCCTCTAGAGCGCAGAGCGGCCAGTTACACAGCATTCATGACCGTCCACACTGTGGGCTCTCCGGAAGGAATCTGGAGACATTTCAGTGTGGGGGAGGGATGAGAGAGCAGGGATGTGTCAGATGGGACACACATTCCCTTTACTTTTGCTCACATTTGATTATTTAAATTCTCATTGCTTTATTCGTATTTCCTGTGTGGGTCCTTCACTGTTCTCCAGTTCAAGGAATCTCTGTAATTTAAAAATCCATAAAACAGATCCTTCTAAAAAAAGGGAAGTCTTCGTGTTTTATTTCATACTCTGTTCCAACTGATGAGATCATGCTCAGATTATTCACAAGTCCGTTTATAACAGCCTCATACAACTTTTCATAATATGAGCTTAAAGGAAAAGGATTATTTCCCACGATTTGAGTTTGGTGGAAGTCATTTTATCTACTTCTACATGGTCCTTTATTTTGCAGTTTACACCTTTACCCAGTCCAGTTAAAATTATTTTTAAGAAAACACAAGTTAATTAAATACAGCCTTTGCATTATCTTTATACACTGAACAAAATTTCCCCAGCACCCCAAAACACTGCCAGCTGCTGGGCAAGGTGGGAACAGCACAAAGAATTCTCAGTCTCTGCTCTTCATGGGAGAAACCCCACTAATGAAAATTTACATGGACCCAACAGTAGAAATCTAACAACATAAGCACTGTCCTGGAGATACATCTGTAAGTTAAAGAACAGACATCGAGGGCTAGGAGTTCTGCTAGCGCACTGGGGTGAGGGAGAGAATGGACCTGACAAGACAGTGCCTGCAAGGGAAGAAGGACTCACCAGGCTCCAAGGCCCACCTGCCACACCAAGGCCCCCAAGGCAGGGCTCTTTACTGGGTAATGCTGTGGACCTCTCTGGCAGCAGGGAATGCCTAAGGGCTCCTACTCAGAAAAACCTCAAAAATGTATAAAATAAAATACAGAAGACTGCAAAGGAACGCCACTGTATTGGAACAGTTCTCAAAATATTTTTAAAAATTAATTTGTGGGCCAGGTGTGGTGGCTTACACCTGTAATTCCAGCACTTTGGGAGGCCAAGGATTGCTTGAGCCCAGGAATTTGAAACTAGCCTGGGCAACATAGTGAGACTCATCTCTATAAAAACAATTAAAAAAATTAGCCAGTGGCAACCCCCTGGGGTCCCCTCCCACTCTGGGAGCTTTTCTGTCCCCACAATAAATCCTACTTTCTCACAAAAAAAAAAAAAAAAAAAAAATTAGCCAGGTGTGGTGGTACATGCATGCAGTCCCAACTACTTAGGAGGCTGAAGTGGAGGGATTGCTTGAGCCCAAGGGGTAAAGGCGTGTGGCGAGCCATGATCATGCCACTGCACTAGCCTGGGGGACAGAGTGAGACCCGACTCAAAAAAAAAAAAAAAAAAAGGTAAAAAGTTCAAATTATGCAATTCTCAAATGAGCCGGGCGTGGTGGCACATGCCTATGGTTCCAGCTGCTTGGAAGGCTGAGGTGGAGGGCTCATCTGAGCCTAGGTCAAGGCTGCGGTGGCTGTGAGTGTGTCACTGTACTCTAGCCTGGGTGACAGAATGAGACTCCGACTCATAAAAACGACAACAAACAAATTATACAATTTTCTTTTAAAACAGATGCAGTTTTATTACTTTTCACTTATGGGCATTACAGACAGTACATTAAGTAGGTTTCTAGAGACACCTCCTTTAAAAAATACAGTTATTTAAATCAGCCCAAGGTTGAAATATTTTCCCGGAAATCTTTTTACATTATAATGTTCTTAACTAATTCATTTTTAAAAAATCAGACTTCAAGCTGGGCTGGGTGGCTCAGTCTGTAAACCCACGCTTTGGGAGGCTGAGGTGAGGGGATTGCCTGAGCCTGTGGGTTCGAGACCCACTGGGCAACTTGGCGAGACCTCATCTCTACAATATATCAAAAAATCAGCCAGGCGTGGCAGCGCGTGCCTGTAGTTCCAGCTCCTTGGAAGGTTGAGGCAGAAGGATCGCCGGAGCCCAGTGGGTTGAGGCTGCGGTGGTCGGGAGTGGCCACTGCACTCCAGTCTGGGTAATAGAGTGAGACTCCAACACACACACACACACAAAATCAGACTTCTCCATCCTAATCTCTGTTCCTATCAAGTGTCCAAATATTAACCTTTCTGAAGATACACAGTCTCTGTCTCCCTGCTTCAACCAAAAAGGAAAAAAAAAAGAAATTCAGTATCATCTTCTAAGAATGTACTGTCACAGATGTCTCCAACTAATGATCATGGAGTGTGAAGACCCTGCTAAAGAGAGACACCACCTCTCCAGCCCTCTCTGAACCCCTCACCCCGCCCACGCCAGGACCAGGGTGGGAGCTGTCCTCAGCCGTCTCCCTCTCCGTCTTGGCCCTTTCCTCCCACATCTCTCCTTGCTCCTGTCCCTTCCATGCCCCACCACACCCCTAGCTGCTTCCCTGGCCCTTCCGGGCTCCCTGCTGTCAGAGTCACCTTTCCTTTTTTTTTCCAGGTGGAGCCTCACTTTGTCGCCTAGGCTAGAGTGCAGTGGCACAATGATGGCCACCCCAGTACTGACCTGCTGAGCTCCGGTGATCCTTCTATCTCAGTCTTCCAAGTAGCCAGAACTACAGGCGTGCACTACTATGTCTAGTTAATTTTTTTATTTATTGTTGAGGCGAGGTTTTGCCTAGTTGCCCGGGCTGGTCTCGAACCTGCCAGCTCAGGCAATCTACTCGCTTCAGTCACCCAGAGTGCTGGGATTAAAGGCTGAGCCACCGAGCTTGGCCAGAGTCACCTTTCTAAATGCAGATCTGACCAGGGCATGCTCCTGCTTCAAATCCTCAGAGACAGGTGCTGACCAAGAGGCAGGAGAGAGAACAGGAGCCGCCCCACCCTCCCAGTCAGCCACCACTGACTAGTAGTGTCACCTGGGGCCATATTCAGATCCTGATGTGCCTTGTAGGGCAGTAGGTGGTTTGCGGCTAATATGGGACATGGCTGCGCAGCACACACAAGCCCTAGCCCCTCCAGGAGAAGTCTGAGTCCTAAGCAGGCACACCAGGCCCTCCAGAGTTGAGTCTGGGGCACCTGCCCCCACGACCCTGACTTTCCATTCCAGCTTCTCCATTGCTACCTCACCTGACTGTGTTTGACAAGTGCCATTTACTATTCCTGACGGGCCCTTCCTAGCCTCCTCTGCTCTTCCTGGCCTCCCCACCTCCAGGAAACAGTCTCTAACTGGTCCTTCCTTCTCCCCACTGCCTCACCCCCGCTAAGGTATTTGGCATCAGTCTCTATCACCACCTGCATCCACCACATCCACACGTCCCTTGCAGTATAATAGTACAAGCCAGATTTGTTTCAGACTCCTAACAGGCAGACACCACGGTGAGATCCCAGATGCCACCACGAGAGGTTCCAGGAATCCCTGCACTGGCTGCAGAGCCTACTGTCCACGGTAAGCCTGCTAACCACATAGGCACTGTTACCGTCACAGGCTGCCTGCAACAGATTGAAAATCCCCCGCTTCTGCTGCCAGTCATGGACAGGTATGAAAGCACTTATTTCAAATTTCCTCTTCTTTAATGTGACTTCATGGACTCTTGGGTGCATTCAGACCAGTTATGGGGCTGATGGGGCTGCCCAAGGCAAGCAATGACCCCATAAGGCCTTGTGAGCCATTGGCATTTTTATTGCTAATCTGGGTAACTGAACATAACCTCCACCCCCCAACAAAATAGTATTCTGACTCTAAAAAGCAATGCCTAATTCTACTCATGACCTGCCTTTAAATATAATTTTAAGCCGGGCTCAGTGGCTCAGCCTGTAATCCCGCACCTTGGGAGGCTGAGGTGAGTGGATTGCCTGAGCCTACAGGTT
>NW_007246523.1:55326-61322 GCF_000164805.1 Carlito syrichta
AGTGGCCACTGCACTCCAGTCTGGGCAACAGAGTGAGACGCCAACTCAAAAAAAAAAAAACAACCCCCAAAAATAACAAAAAAATATAATTTTAAGATATTAAATGAACAATGCTATTAGCTAAATGCGAGGACTGGTAAGATAGAGGAGTCTCTGTGGAGAAGTCAAGAGTGATGTGGTTAAAGTTTACACAACTTTATGCAACAGAACAACAGCGAATACCGAATTCCCTCCTGAGGGCCAACACTGCATTTGCACTGAACCTGAGAACACTAGTAAGTAGGCTCTCTCATTAGGGCATTCAGGAGGGAAGGACATGGAAGCAGAGAGTGGTAAAGGTACTAGTCAATCTCTCCTCTGGTTCTCTGTCCACCAGTGGCTTGCCCATCAGTCTGTCTGGTGTCTCTCTCACTCAGAATCTTTTGCTTTATCTCGTCTTTCTCTGCTGCCCACCCCCTCCTGTCTTCCTTGGCTCTGTCCTCCCCGTCCCCCTCTCCATCCACCCCACCCCATCTCTGTCCTCCTCCTCTTGTCTCCTTCCCCCTCATCTCCATCCTCCCTCCTCTGTCTCCCCTCATCTTTGTTTTCCCTTTCCTGTCTCACTCGGCTTTTTGTCTCTGTATCTCCCCCTTCCATCCCAGGTTCCCCTTCCTTCCTCTCTCCCCTCCACCTGTTTCTCTGACTCTTCCTATCTGACTTCCTTATCACCACCACTCAACACATAAAGTATAACAAAATACACCCTGCAGGTTAAGAAAGAAGGATCTAAAAGCCAGTTTCTAGATAGTAACGACTCCCCTCATCTGAGGACTACATTACAATCTCAAAAGTAAGCAACTAGCAAGCTATTCTTCCAAAGACTTTGGAACTACAACTTCACTATATAAGAAAACAAGATTGACCCTAAACTGGTAACTGTTAAAGCTGAGTAATAATACAAGGGAGTTCATTACACTGCCTGCTTTTGAAATAGGTTCAAAATTTTCCATTAAGTCGGGCTCGGTGGCTCAGCCTGCAATCCTGCACTTCAGGAGGCCGAGGTGAGTGGATTGCCTGAGTCCACGGGTTCGTCCGAGACCCCCCTGGGCAACTTGGTGAGACCTCATTTCTACAATAAATCAAAAATTAGTCGGGCGTGGTAGCGCGCGCCTGTAGTTCCGGCTCCTTGGAAGGCTGAGGCAGAAGGATCACCGGAGCCCAGCAGGTTGAGGCTGCAGTGGCTGGGAGTGGCCACTGCACTACAGTCTGAGTGACAGAGTGAGACTCCAACTCAAAAAAAAAAAAAAAAATTTCCATTAAAAAAGAAAGAAAAAACAAACCTAAGATTTTATAAATTGTTCACTTGTGTGTTGAATTATGACCCATCATTATGGAGGAAATGTTAAATTCTTCAAATGTCCCATATGTTCTTTAGTTATTACATATTTTTCAAACCAATTCATTTATATTTTTCCCTACTTCTCTTTCACATCAGCGATTATACTGGCAAAACTACAATTACTTGATTTTACAAGGTAGTAGGTAGCATGAGATTTTCAGTTTTCACACGTTTGGACTCTGGAGAAGTAAAATGCCAACCATGAAAGGAAATGTGGTACATATACACGATGGACTATTACCCAGTCATTAAAAAAAAAAAAAATTGCGGACTTTGCAGCAATTTGGATGGATTTAGAGTACATAGTACTCAGTGATTTACCACAGAAACAAAGATCTGAGTACTACATGTACTCACTCACAAGTGAACCCTGAACATTTATCATAATACTATGAGAAAAGGATTGGCAGTAGTGGGACACTGTGGGGGGGGGGCACATAACATCAATAAGGGTACCCAAACTTTACCTGTACAATGACCACTTATGTACCTAACCCGGAATTGCATTTCACATCTTTAAAATTTAAAAAAAAAGCCAACCATGAACCAATAGGAATTTTTCTTGCACAATTCTAATATTCACCATGGGAATAAGAGAGGGTCAGAGGAAGGAAAGATATTTTTCAGCTAAAAACCAAGGACAGGAAGTATTAATTATATGCATCAAAACAAACTCAGAACGAAACTGCTTCATTAACAACAAGAAAAACCAGGAGTAGGTTCAGCTCAATTCTATCCCCACTTCAGCCATTAGAGAAATTGGTAAAGCTACCATTTTAGGCTGCTAAATATTTGTTTCAAATAACAACAGCTTACTCATACTAGGCTCTTGTTCCGTGCCAAGCTCATTGCTAAACAATTTACATGAACTCTCTCAATAAGTCAATGAGGTAGGACTACTATGAGCCTCACTTTAGAAATGAGAACACTGAGGCTCAGGGAGGTTCAGCGTGTTCCCAAGATCAGCCAAGAGCACAGCTGGCAAGGAGCTGATGGAACTCTACAAACACTCGTGGGGGCCATAAGGCTGCCTGGCCGTAAGCACATCTCAGAGGAATCTCATGTCGGTATAAATGCACACATTTAACTTTACTGGTTTCAAAGCTTTCCTCCAATCACGGAAGTTCAGAGAGGTCAGGAGAACACTGGGCTCTCCGGACTCAGAAGCACTGCCAACCATAGCGCAGCCCGTCCTTCTTCCTCCTCGTCTCTGCAAACCTCAGAGTGCTGGTGTAAGAATCAAGTGAGTCTGCACGTGATGTGCTCAGCACTGGGGGCTGGCACATCATAAATGGTCAACCCTGTTAATGTCCAAAATGAGACGGATGGACTGGCCTTCTATTAAGTAACAGAAGCAGCCTGAGATTTTCTTTGTTACTAAACAAGGGAGGTATTTGATGACCTCAGGAGAGAGTAGAAAGAAAGCACAAGCGTCTCCAAAGCACAAGTTCTAAAAGTGGATTTGTGTGGCTGGCCCCACATAAAGCATTTGCCAGAAAGTCAACTGCTGAAAAAGCAGCATTTCAAAGCAGGCCCTTAAAATAAATTTTTGAAAGTTCAACAAGAGTTCACTTCATAGACATTAGTTTTTGATTTCACAGTACAGAACTGTCACGAACATGTACCATAATCATGCACAATGTACAAACTTGAACAAATAAAAATAAAATGGAAAAAAAACCTGAATTCAAAAGGCGAGTGCTCATGTTTTCTTTCGCATCTTCAGGGGAAGGAATAATTAGAAAAGTCGGTGTTCAAAGAGGACCAAAGCTAAATGTGGAAATGATGAATAGATACTGCTATAAATACACATTTTCACAAAGGATGGAGAGCAAAATTCAAGCGTTATAAATGCTTGTATGTGCACACAATATTTCCAGAAGAACAATAAAGATTGCCTCTAGGTGAGGAAACCAGAAAAGAGAGATAATTATTTTTCATGAAATTAACCTTTAGAATTTCTTGTGCACCGGCATTTTTATATACATTCAAAAAATTTCTACTGCTACAGTTAATCATTTTGCCAATATCAGGCTTCTAGATGAGAAAAGAGTGTCTACCCTTATTTCAGGCATCAGTTGGGGAGTTTCTGAAGACAGCATTTTAAAATCCACAGTGAGCTCCACAGGAGACACAGTCACAGAACAGCACAGACTGGCTAAGAGTGGGCTCTCTGGAGCCAGGCGGTATAAGGTTAAATCCCAGCACCCACAGTCACTAGCTCTGTGACCTTAGACAAGTTACCTGACCTTTTGATGCCTCCGTTTCCTCACCTGTAAAATAGAAATGACAGGCCACCATAAGAAATACATATATTAGATCATATAGCATGCGGAGACAGAACTTGGCACACAGTAAGCATTTAATAACTGTTCGCTATCTTTATGTTTACCATTGTTGCTCTGACAACTAGGCCTGAGTAGCAGGTAGGATGCATGATCAAACCACATAAATGGTGGAACCTGTTTTGACAGAACACTGGAAAACTTAGTCTTCAATTCTCTTTCTGACCTGGAATGACTGGGACCCAGAGTGGGTGTCAATAAATCCTGATTTAGGATGTCAGTAAAAATGGAAAGGCTGAATTACTTATCCAGATGTTGGGAACTGTTTTTCCCAAGAGACAGACAGCACTTCCAGTCTTTAAGAAACAATCACTGAGGTTTGTTAACTTCTCTCAACTACAAAACAGTAGCGCCATTTACTTTCTCTAATTAAATACAACAAAGAAATGAGGAAAACTCAATAAGAAGAAAGAACTCATAGAGTGGCACCTTCCTAGATGAAGCCTTAACTCAAGGCAGTCAGCTGTACCAGAACTTTTTTTTAAGACTTGAGAGTCAACATTATAATTCATTTCACGACATGCTGGAATAAGATGCTTCGGGTTAGATTTTTCCCCAAAAACAATAATCAAGCCAGCCGAGTCCACACTAACTCTCCAGTTTGCCCCAGGAAACAAAACAATGCTGTGGCAAAACTGTGACCTCAACTTTGCTTTAGCTCTGCAGTTACAAAAGTCCATTCATCTCCGCCTCGGGCATCCATCTACGAAATGGAGATGATAATGCCTGACACTAACTCGTTACAGATGTAAATGACAATGTGTTCAGAATTCTGAGCAACTTGGAAAAACTGAGCGATGTATTAACTGAAGATGATCTGGGCTGCTCAGGCGCCAACTTTTAGGGACACCTAGACCATCTCCTTCCTCCAAGTGCTAGTCTACTCCATCTGCACCAGCCTCCTCTGGGGCAGCCAGTCCTTGAAATCCGGGAGAGGGAAGGGCAACCACATACACGAATTGTGGCAGGAAGGGCAAACAGCTTTCACCCACACCACTGGCATTTATGGTTTGAGCTGCAAATGTGACTCCAGGCAAGCTCTTAAGCCAGTCGGAAATCAAAGAAAAATAGGTTAGAAAATTAATAAGGCCTTTGTTTATTCCTCCTTCATTTTTTTTTTCTTTTTTTTTTTTGAGTTGGAGTCTTACTCTGTCACCCTGACTGAATGCAGTGGCCTCTCCCGGCCATTGCAGCCTGGACCTGCTGGGCTCCCGCGATCCTTACTCCTCAGCCTTCCAAGTAGCTGGAACTACAGGGGCGCGCTACCATGCTCGGCTAATTTTTGATTTATTGGAGAGATGAGGTCTCGCCAAGTTGCCCAGGCGGGTCTCGAACCCACAGGCTCAGGCAATCCACTCACCTCAGCCTCCCAAGGCGCGGGATTACAGGCTGAGCCACGGAGCCCGGCTTCCTCCTTCATTTCTAAAAATAAAAACATCAGAACTTCATTGCACTCTAGCAGGAATCCTACCTGTTCTAAAATGAGTTTCTCTTTCTACTCCTATGTTCAGTCCTGAAAACAACAGAACTCCAAGTACAACTACATCTCTGAAGGACACACAGTCTTTCTGCTGAGGGTAATAGTGGGAATGGTCAGTCCCAAATCAGCTCAATTTCAAACTCATCAGAAGCTACAAAAATGACAGTCACGCATCATCCTTAATTCACTTTTTTTCTGTTCTCATGCTATGACAAAAAACTAAAGATAAACAAGAAGGAAAAATAAAATAAAACAAATGTAATCTGAGAAGGAGGCGAGTAGGTAGAAAGGAGGCGAAAATGACCCGCTCCTGGCTCAAAACTATAGAAGGAACCAAACGTGAGTTCCCCCTCCCCCCAGGTACCCGGCTGGACTCATTCAAAACGCGTTCCTCAAGTGTCCGTCCTCCCTGAAAAGGGGGAATTCCTAAGACCTCTTCGTGGTCCGTAGATAAGACTGGCCTGGGGGTGGGGGAGTAGAAAGAGCCCTTGAAACTCCGTATCCATAAATGGTAGAGCCGTGCTCCCTTTGTACACGATACTTAATGGAAATCGTGTGTTTTCACGAACACGGGTCGACACTCGGACACACAACTCCCAGCTAACGGTGGAAACTGCACAGCGTGGGCTCCCCGGGACGCTCGGGCCTGCCCGGCTAGCTTTCCCAAACTTCCTCGGGGAGAGCCCGCCGGCGGCCCCGACACACGCCACCGCGCAGCCGCGGGCTCTCGGGGTTGGCGCGAGGGCTGGGGGCCCGTCGAGAGAGAAAGAAGCGGGGCTGGGTGGGGGTGGGG